>NC_083340.1:90690896-90860224 GCF_019175385.1 Lycium barbarum | reverse complement strand
CTATTCAACAACAACCCCAATCACTACAAATCACAATATGTCACAACTAGTTGTCTTTCCAACATAATGCAATAGCTTTCATTCCGACTTCACATTTTCAAATCAATACCAACATGCTCATATTCATTACTAATCAAGATCGTTACAATATGATTCGGAAGCATTTCATATCATTTCTACAATATATTCACAAGATATACAAAATATACAAACTTTCCAACAAAGGCATAATTCATCCAAAACTTCTAATCTTTAACATACTAATTCATAACATGTTTCCATCTTCTAATTTCATCAACAATCGTCACAATTGCACCTTAACAACCTCATTTCCTCAATTACATAATTTATAATAGAATCACATACTTTCCGACAACAACTCAACAACAAATTTTTCATGCTACTTGAACTAGAACTCTTCCATTTGCATCACAAGGTCACAACAACACAACTAACATACCAAATAAAATCAACTCATCTCCCCTTCACCATATAGCACCCCACGGCCTCAACACACACACACACACACACACACGGCTTGCACACCACACACAACACTTCTATAATTTTCATTAAATTCTAATCATCATAACAATATAAGTTTTCCATAAAAAAATGCAATTCTTACCTTCCTCCAATTTCTTCACTTGGCTAAAACTTCCAACTTGCAATAATATGAATTTTTCTTGTTCCAATGAGCACTCCAACTTGCTAAGGACCATTAAATTGGTAGAAAATGATTTTTGAAGGGATTTTTTTTCCTTGGTCTTGAGCTTGGCCGAAAATGGCCTAGAGCTTTCTCCTTTTTTTTTTTCAAGTCTTGAAATGTCTAGAATGTTATGTGGACAATTAGAAGACTTGGTCTTCTTTTAATATTGTTCATTAACCTTTTATGTGGGCTTAAGCCCACACCAATTTGGATGGCCAACTTGGCCCAAACTCAAGTCCACCAATATTTCTTTTCTACAATTCATGAACAAAATTATTTTTCCAATTTCCAAATTTGCCCTTCTTCTTCCCCCATATTTTTGCGTCCATAATTCTTACAAACATCTTGTGTACTAATCAAGGTTGAAGTGTATCTTGCACGTAACCTCCCGCAATTTGTCTTGAATTATCTGAATGCACAAAAATGCGGGATATAACATCCTCCCCCCCTTTAGAACATTCGTACTCGAATGTTGAATCCGCCTCATGGTGTAATATAGTACTTCGGGGAGGGCTCCCAAATCATCTTTCCTTTATTACTTTTTTTTTTGTTCTAGACTGTCACACCCTAATTCTTCTGCCCTTCAAATTTTTCTACGCCAATAGTCGGTTCCTTAGCTGCTTTGCCTGATCTTATTCCTCACTTTTCACTCCTTCCGACACTTTGGATCTCCAAGCCTTTCGTTCACTTACCCGCTCACTTTCTTTCCCAAATACCGTCGTGCTGGAATTTTCCCGCCTTAACTTGTAGTGAACTCAGTGTTTGTTTACCTCATAATGTCTATACCCTATCTTTCGATCAATACGGTCGCCAATGGAAGGTCGTACGTATGTATACACACATTTACTACTACTTCGCTTACAAACATCTTTAACCACTATTCAAATTTACCCTAATTCCCGACCTGTGTTGTGCTTTCTTCTCTTTCACAGATCTAGTCTGTCTCAGCCTACGCAGCTTCTCTAAGTGTTTCTAGCCACTCCACATATTCTAATTCCCTTTTGGTTACCCCGAAATTTTCCATTCGTCCCTTATTCCTATACTTGTGAAAATTCTTGTTCACTTCCCAGGGGGTCACCCATCCCGGAATTTCTCTGGCCCTAGCACGCTTAACCTCGGAACTTTAGTGAATTTTGGTACGTTAGTGCTGATATAATCACGTCCACTACCCCGCACGAGCTTTTTCACGCAATTTAGAGCAGCTCGGGGTCTTAGTAAATTTTTGGAAAGTTTCCGTAGCGGGTCCCAGCCTGGTCTAAACCATACAATTACCATATTGTCCTTCTAAATCTTCAATATTCACCTTCATCTGGGATTTTTGGATTTACACTGGTAGAGGGGACATCTCAGTCGCCCTTGATTTTATCCACTGGGTCTTTAATCCTTTTAAACTTTTCGTTTACCGTCATTGAATAATATTCTACAGAAATCAAACACACATAGGAAATTCTAAGAAACTCATATACTTATAAATGATCGATCACGGGTCTGACCTGGGGAGCTGCCGTGGGAAGTGTGTCCACCATCATCATCGTCTGTCTGCCCCCCACTCGTCTGGCTCCTGCTATTACCCGCATCTGAATCGGAGGAGTACAAATAACCAGGCGATTCCTGGTTCACTGATGACCAGGACAAAGGACAGGAGTAGTCCGTAGTACTCTCCGAGGTGGCCTGTCTGACATAGTGCTCCATCACAGGAGCAGCTGGCATATCCCCGGAAGTCTCCTCCTCCGTTGTCCCAGAAGAATGCTCCGATGGGTCTGTGTCATAACTATCCTCATCTCTTGAGGTAAGAAACTCTGGAGGAGTTACCGGCGGATCCTCCGAGGGATCAATATCATAGCCACCCTCCGTAGGATCCTCTGCTCCAGGGGTCAGAAACTCTGGAGGAATTGTCGCTGGGTCCTCTGACGGATCAGTCTTAATCGAGTAGTTGAGGCTCCGCCTACTCGGCCCTGACGATGTCCTAGAGGCCTTCTTAGCACCCCCACTGTCAGAAGCGGTCCTCTTCATTCTTGCCAATCTACAATCACCTATAGGAAGAGGATCAGAAACAATTTCCAAATACTGACGTTGTTGCTCTTTTGGAGCCTCGTTGTAGACACAGCAATTCGTTGGAAAAGAAACATCCTAACAATACAGCTCTATCGCACGATCTAAGATCCAAAGAAAGGGTAACATCCTAAATGTCCTGTAGCCTCCTGTTTATAGATGTGGTGCACAACACACCGATAAACAGGACTCTACTAGACACGGTCTGTAGACATGCCGAGGACTAACCGCTCTGATACCACTTCTGTCACGACCCAACCCCGTAGGCCGCGACTCGTATCCGAGCAGGACACCTTACGTACCCAGTAACCCCAAACCAACATATAAATTAGATACATAAATATATAAAGCCAAACGGAGTCACAAGCTATCGTACATAAGCAGATGTAGCGCACAGAAGCCGATAAGGCCATCACAGAATACGTATTTCCCAGAACATATACACAACCAACATATGTGTCTACAGACCTCTACAAACTGTAATAACAGAAACATAAAACGGGACAGGGCCCCGTCGTACCCCTGAATAGCGTACATATATACAATAGCAGAATACTATACCAAAATATAGGCTCCGGATAAAAGAGCGCTCCAAAATAGCAGAACAAAGTCCTAAGCGGGCGGATCAGCAAACCTGTCGTCTGTACCTGCGCGGCATGAAAACGCAGCCCCCGAAGAAACGGGGTCAGTACGGAATATGTACTGAGTTTGTAAAGCATGAAGTACAGTAGACGAAATCATAACCGGAACAGAAAATACAGAAAATGAGTGCAAACTCCAGGATATCAAAATGTATACCTACAAAACGTAAATAATGCATGCAGAAACATATGCCAAATCCGGCCCCAATACGGGAGTCGGTGAACAGAACGTGGCGCCACCCCGTCACTGGCGCCACAACACATCATACTTCAGAGTAGGGAATAGCTCTGTAACATATCATAACATATCAGATGGCCACATCATATCATATCATATCATATCATATCAGAACATAGGTGTACATGGCACATCATACTCCGGACCCATGTACATGTCATACCTGCCCCCTCACATCGAGGCACGGCGAACAATGCAGTGGAATACGCTTGATAACAAATCCTGGCCCGGGCTCAGTGAAGGAAGCATTGAGGCATCCACGAGTGGAGTAGTGAGAAACTTATGCATCATAAAATATTTACAAAGACTCGACAGAATAATCCGAATGACAGGTCATTTAAGAAAGAAATCAGACGATAGTCATAGCACGTACCTTTCGGATGTCGCGGGGGATTATATCGAATTAAAACTTTTGGGATTGTTTGAACATATCAAAATATAACATTTACAGAATCTCGATAGCATAACTCAGATGGAAAATCCTATAAAAGAGATTGAACGGTAATCATAGCGTATGCCTTTCGGATGTCACGATGGTTTATATCAAAATAAGCTTTCTGAGATCGTTTTCATGTTTCAAAATGCATTATGGAACTCAATGAAATAATTCAAACAAACGTCATATGGTAGTTAGGAGAGTAGCCAAGAGTTTCGTTTGAATTCTACTTCAGAACAAGTCAAACGGAACAAATCAGAAAAATCCGGGAGTAGTGGGCCCACCTCGGGTCAAACGAGGTGGCGGACACAAAGTATGTGTAATAAACTTTATGGAGTCTCTTATGAGGGTTTTAAGGTAATCGGATTTTATTTACACAAGTTCTAGGTATTTAAACAACTTTCCTAACCATTTGCAACATAATTAGTTCAATTCCACCGAATGGAAAAGGTGCAAATTTAGACACGGATTCCGAAGAGTAGAGTAGTCCCCGAGGTCCAACTTCAAACCTAATACATCTAGGACATGCCAAGAGAAGGAAAGGGTGAGCTTTACATACCTTTCTTGCCTTTTACGCTCGCCAAACCTCAACTCCCGTTTCGTCTGAAACCTATAAATGGTCACATTTACCAAATGTTACTATAAGGCTTTTGGCACCCAATCCTGAATTAGTACTTATCTACCGAAATTTCGGCAGCACCTCCCCTATAAATACGACACCCAGAGAATTCAACTCGGCCAAAATAATTCAGCAACAACCACAATCACTACAAATCACAATATGTCACAACTAGTCTTCTTTCCAACATAATGCAATAGCTTTCATTCCGACTTCACATTTTCAAATCAATACCAACATGCTCATATTCATTACTAATCAGGATCATTACAATATGATTCAGAAGCATTTCATATCATTTCTACAATATATTCACAAGATATACAAAATATACAAACTTTCCACCAAAGGCATAATTCATCCAAAACTTCTAATCTTTAACATACTAATTCATAACATGTTTCCATCTTCTAATTTCATCAACAATCGTCACAATTGCACCTTAACAACCTCATTTCCTCAATTACATAATTTATAATAGAATCACATACTTTCCGACAACAACTCAACAACAAATGTTTCATGCTACTTGAACTAGAACTCTTCCATTTGCATCACAAGGTCACAACAACACAACTAACATACCAAATAAAATCAACTCATCTCCCCTTCACCATATAGCACCCCACGGCCTCAACACACACACACACACACACACACACGGCTTGCACACCACACACAACACTTCTATAATTTTCATTAAATTCTAATCATCATAACAATATAAGTTTTCCATAAAAAGAATGCAATTCTTACCTTCCTCCAATTTCTTCACTTGGCTAAAACTTCCAACTTGCAAGAATATGAATTTTTCTTGTTCCAATGAGCACTCCAACTTTCTAAGGACCATTAAATTGGTAGAAAATGATTTTTGAAGGGATTTGTATTTCCTTGGTCTTGAGCTTGGCCGAAAATGGCCTAGACCTTTCTCCTTTTTTTTTTCAAGTCTTGAAATGTCTAGACTTGGTCTTCTTTTAATATTGTTCATTAACCTTTTATGTGGGCTTAAGCCCACACCAATTTGGATGGCCAACTTTTCCTAAACTCAAGTCCACCCATTTTTTTTTCTACAATTCATGAACAAAATTATTTTTCCAATTTCCAAATTTGCCCTTCATCTTCCCCCATATTTTTGCGTCCATGATTCTTACAAACATCTTGTGTACTAATCAAGGTTGAATTGTATGCTTGCACTTAACCTCCCGCAATTTGTCTTGAATTATCTGAATGCACAAAAATGCGGGATATAACAGTAACTCCACTCAAAACTTGTTCAACCACTATCTAAGGTAATGTTTCTACTCCCTAATCATTTATAGTTGTGAATTGATGAATTCTTGGGAGAATAGTAAATGGGTTTGATAAAGAGAATTATATGAACTATGCTAGGGTTGTTGGATTGTTGACTCGGGATTGTTGTATTCATACGGGTGATGAAGAATGATGTTAAATACATCTATTTGAGATTGTAGAATCAGCTAGAAGTAATAGAATAGGTATTTGGTGAAGAAAACACCATTAATGAAGGTTGTGGAGCTTCATGCCCACCAAGTGTTTGATAAAATGCTTAGATGATCAAAGCATGGATATTGTTGCTAATATAGAATCCCTATGACCTGTATTGTTATAGATTAAAGTTGAAGGGATTGAAGGACATTGTATTACGCTCAAAGGCTAGAATTAAGGTTTGTGAGGCTAACTATCTACGTTAGGGAACATTCATGATTCTCCCTACGCCTCATTCTTCATACTTGTTAGTAATTTGATTCAGAATATAGTTTAGCCCTGGTTTCATGATATGATATAGAACTGTTATCTTCTAGTGTTGCAGTTACAGAAGTCATTAATGGTTGTCACTTTGAACATCATGAACTCAACACGTAATCTTCAGATACTTATGCATTATTATCACATGAGTCTTAGTCACTGTATAACCAGTTATTTGCATGAGTCCCATAAACAGAAACAGTTATCATGCTATCAGCTATAGCCAGTCTCAGTCTTATAAATTGTTAATGTTGAACACCTGTATCTGTATTTTTGGGCCCTAGGCCACAGTTTATGCATACATATTGCTTGGGCCTGAGGCCACAGTTTTTGTGCACATTATTTGGGCCCTAGGCCATAGTTATATTTACAGTCTTACAGGTGATTCTTCATCCAGAACAGGGAGTACTTCAGCTTCTTGCTTTCCTATTTAGTACAGTTTCAGTTTCAGTTCCAGTATTTTATTACTTCAGTTGTTGTACATACCAGTACAATTCAAATGTACTGATGTCCCTTTTTATTGCTTGGGGTCCTGCATCTCGCGATGCAGGTAACAACATACAGGTTGACGATCCAGCTACTTAGGAGTGTTCATATCAGCTACTGTGGTGAGCCCCAGTTTCCTTTGGGGCGATATCAGTCATGCAGTTTTCATAGCTTTCTAGACAATTATCTTCTTGTATTCATTAGAGGCTTCATAGACACAGTTCAGACAGTCAGATATTTGTTATGTTGGCCTTGTAGACAGTTATACTCAGTCGTTCAGTTGTTTGGTTTAGCCATGTTGGCTACTGTCAGATATGTTCAGATTGTCTAAGTATTTCCGCATTATGATATTTCAGTCAGACGTTTAGTTAATCAGCATGTGTTAGTGTTATTTTATAAATTAGTTATGTTTTGGTATCACATGTTGAGTCAGCCAGCCAGTTTGTTCGCTCGGTCACATGCAGTCAGGAACCGGTTGCCGTGTTACGTCCAGGCCTAGGTTCGGGGCGTGACAAAGCTTTGTATCAGAGCCAGGTTCAAGTGTCTTATAGATTCTATGAAGCCGTGTCCAGTGGGTCTCTTTTATATGTGTGAGGGCCTCACACATATAAATAGTTGACCACCAAGGCATTCAGGATTTGTTTCACTTCTTTCATACTCTAGATCGTGCAAGATAGAGTAATGCTTTTAGGAATTCTTCTAACTCGTGCGAATTACGTATTTCAGACATGGCTCCAAAAAGGAAGTACAACAAGAAAAATACGGACACTAGCCAGAGGGCTACCGTTGACGCAACAACAGAAGGGGGCACTCAGGCCCAGGAAGCCGCCACAGCTAATGCCGCTGCTACGCCTCCCAATACTTCGGATGCGGATGTTAGAGGAGCTATTCAGCTGCTCACTCAACTTTTGGCAAATCAGGCCCAGCGACAGGAAACGGCCCCTAGCTCAAGTGCTAGTAGTGGGTCAAAGAGTTCTAGGACTCAGGAGTTTATGCGGATGAGGCCGCCAGTGTTCACAGGGTCAAAGAAGGAGGAAGACCCCCAAAAATTTCATTGAATGACTCCAGAAAATATTTCGTGTGATGCATGCTACGGATACAGAGGCAGCAGAACTCGGAGCTTTCTAGCTGCAAGATGTGGCCCATATTTGGTATGAGACATGGGAACGGTCCCGAGGGGAGGACGCACCTTCCGCTACTTGGGATGAATTTGCAGACGCATTCCTTGAGCACTTCATGCCAATTGAGGTCAGGGAAGCCAAGGCTACAGAGTTTGAAAACCTAAGGCAGAAGGACATGACTGTTCAGGATTATTACCTCAAGTTTGTGTCATTGTCCATGTTATATCCCGCATTTTGTGCATTCGGATAATTTAAGATAATTGCGGCAAGTTAAGGACAAGGCTATATTTTGATCTTGTTTAATATATAAGTTGTTCATGAAAATATTGATGTGGAAATATTGAGGAAGGCTAAGGGAAAATTTGGAAATTAGGAAAATAGTTTTTCATGAATTACAAAAAAATTGGTCATGAAATAAAATGGGCTTGAAACAAAAAGAAAAAAAAAGGATGGGCTTAAGTAAATGGCCAAAGTGGCCGGCCAAGTGGTATGGGCCAAGCCCACAAGGGAGCCCAACATTAATTCATAAAAGATGACAATTAGAGCTCACTTTCATTCTTCATTCTAAGACCCTTCAAGAAACTTGGAGAGGAAAGAACATAAAGGGCCATTCGGCCATGCCCCAACCAAACAAGAACCTTGAAAAATTTGATCAAAAATTATTTTCTTCAAGCATTCCTACTAATTTGAAGGTCCTCTTTAACATGGTATAATTGTTGGAGCAAGAAGACTTCTCTTTGTTGCAAGTTCATAATCATAATTAAGTGAGAAGTTAAGGGAAAAAGGTAAGAATTAATCTTTTTTTATATGTTATGGATGGTTGTGTATGTTGTAGTATGTAAAAATGGGTGAAATTCATGAAAATATGGATGCATGTTGTGGCCGTGCATATGTGTGTGTGTGTAGGAATGATGAACCAATTTTGACTTAGTATCTTGGTTGTTGTTGTCATGAATTCTATGATGAAAATTAAAGTTTAATGATTCTAGTGAAGTTGTAATGGTTGGAAAGTTGTTTTAGAAATTAATGTGATTTGAACATAGTCTTCTTGTATTTATGGAAAATAATGTTGTTAGTGTGTGAATTGTTGGTGTAATTCATGAATTTTGAAGAAGGAAATGTGTTGTTATTGTCTTGCTAAATTTGGAAGGTTTCGGGTAGTATGTTGGTTTGGCCGTTTGGAATGTAGAGCGAATTGTTGAAGTGTTCTTGAACGTTGTTTGAATGGTTTCGAATTAATACTTGAATGTGTGAGCAATTGCGAATTGAACATAAGTGAAACGCTGTCGAAGTTGTAGAAAGAAATTGCTAACGTCGGAATGCGTTTTGAATTGATTGTTGATGTTGTTAGAATGACTGTTGGTATTGTTGTTGGTAAATTGGCCGAGTTGAATTCTCGGATTTGTTGTTGTATGTTTGGCCGAGTTGAATTCTCGGGGTTGTTGTATTTACAGAGGAGATGCTGCCGAAATTTCTGTAGATTAAGTATTGGTTTAGAATTGGACTCTTAAGTGTTTATGGCTAATGCTTGGTATGTACGAATATTGTTGTAGATTTCGCAAAGCCAAAGACTTAAGTCCGGATTAGCGTAGGAAGCGGGCAAGGTATGTAAGGCTTACCCTTTATTTCTTTTGGCATGATCTTTGTGAAACGAACAGACGATATGTATATGATTCCAAGAAACTCCTATTCTTAGAGCCACTAGGATGGCTAATATTCTTGACTTCCATAAGCTGTTTCATATGGTTTTGATGCGTATCTATGATGTCCGGAGTTCTGTTTGATATGTTTCCGAATGGTATTCGAAAGATAATTGATATGACTAAAGTTTTGATTTTCAAATGATAGTACGTTTAATTAGTCCATTAAGTCATTGATATATTTGATACGTACATATGGTTCCAAAAGCTCTATTTGATTTGATCCGTAACGGTATCCGAAAGGTACTTGATGTGATTGTTGCGTTGATTTTCCAAAAATGGCTTCTAAAACGTTCGTAGAAGGTTCTGTGCTTCAAACGCTCATAACTTTCTTATACTAAATCGGATTGACCCGAAACTTGTTTTTAAGCCTTTAGATGTCGGTAAGTGTACGTATCTATCGATTTATCTATCGAGTTTCGCACTACTCTGTTCGAGCAAGCCTCAGTATGTCCTTCACTACGCCCCGGGCCAGGTTCTGTTATCGTGCGTCTTCCTCTGCATTGTTCACCGCGTCCCTCTCCCTTGCGGGACGGGTTCTGTTACATGTACATATGTATATGATGATGTGATGATATGGGGGTGGCGGCCAGGATGGCATATGATGATTCTGTTCACCGCGTCCCGCAATAGAGGGCCGGGATCTGTTATATGCACATATGATATATGATTTTGACATGCATTGATGATTCTGTTCACCGTGTCCCTTATTAGAGGGCCGGGATCTGTTATATATGTATATGATATATGATGTCAGCATACATGATGACTCCGTCCACCGCGTCCCTCACTAGAGGGTCGAGATCTGCTATATGTATATGTATATGATGACCTATGATGTCGGTACGCATGATCTGTGTCCGGAAAGTAAGTAATTTGGTACTCTGGAGGATTTATTCATTTTCTGTACATCTTCTGACATATGACATCGGTATGCATGATTTATGTTTGGAAAATAGGCACCTTGGTATTCTGGCTAATGTACATACTTTTTGTACCGTTGTTCCGGCTATGTTTCTGTTTTCTGTATTTCATGCCTTACATACTCAGTACATATTCCGTACTGACCCCCTTTCTTCGGGGGCTGTGTTTCATGCCCGCAGGTACATATGTTCGTTACGGTGATCAGTCAGCCTAGGATATCCGTTCTGCTATTTTGAAGTGCTCCCTTGACCCGGAGCCATACTTTTGGTACAGTTCCATCTGTTGTATATATTTATGTATGTGTGACTATTCAGGGGTACGGCGGGGCCCTGTCCCGTCATATGATTCTGTTGTCTTTGTTAGAGGCCTGTAGACATGTATGTGGGTCGTGGGTCGTATTTGTTCAGTACTATCTATATGGTTTATGTTCGGCGTCCCCCTTTACACTACAATAACCTGATCGGTTTATGTGTTATGTCATAAGTGACGACTTAAACGATATATTCTCTGGTATGCACGAAGTCCTTAATATGTTAAACACACGTAGACCTTGACTAATAGGTATGTACGAGTTTCCATCTCGGGCACTAGTCACGGCCTACGGGGCTGGGTCGTGACAGTCCAGACATGCTCCTCACATGGTTCCTGATATAAGAGCCGTGGTTAGGAGATTTGTACTTGGGCTTAAACCCGAGTTGCACAGGGATGCCAACACAGCTGCTCAAAACGACAAGATGACTATTTCCAAGATACCGGCATTCGTGCAAGGTAACGAGACAAGAATGAAGGAAGAAGAAGCCCTGCAGAAGCAAAAAGATAGAGAGTTCAGCAAGAGGACTAAGTCTGCTGGTAATTTCAGTCATGGAGGATCTCAAGGTGATGGCAACCGTCAGTTTTTTAAGAATAGGTCATCAAGACCTGCTCTCTCAACAGCTAGTGCTCCATTTCAGAGGTCCAAGTTTAACCAGAAAGACCGGAACTTCGGAACGGCAGGCTCACATTCACAGGCCATTGTGACCAACCGTGGTTTTCAACACCCTACTTGCAACACTTGTGGTAAGTGACATTCAGGAGTATGCCGTTTGGGTATGGATGGTTGTTTTGGGTGTGGTCAGCCGGGTCATGTTCTGCGGGATTGTCCGTCCGCAAGATAGAATACCGGAGGTAACAGTAATGTAGCTCAGTCCACAAATTCAGAATCGTCTGTATGCACTGTCAGGTCGCCAGGATATAGAGGCTCGTGGAGATGTTGTCATAGGTATGCTAACAGTCTTCACCTTCGATGTATTCGCTCTTATGGACCCAGGATCCACTCTATCTTATGTAACCCGGTATATTGCTAAGAAATTCGGGATAGAACCTGAAAAGTTGCAAGAACCTTTCGAAGTATCCATACCGGTTGGGGAATCAGTTATAGCTTTGCGTATCTATTGAGGTTGTCTAGTGTTAATCTACCATCGCAGCACCATAGCAGACTTAATAGAATTGGAGATGGTAGATTTTGACGTAATTATGGGTATGGATTGGTTAGAGTCCTGTTATGCCTCTATGGGTTGTAGAACCAAAACTGTGACATTTGATTTTCCCGATGAACTTATAGAATGGAAAGGAAATTCAGTAGCACCTAGGGGTAGATTTATTTCCTACCTTAGAGCCAGAAAGATGATATCCAAGGGGTATATTTATCACTTAGTTCGAGTCAGGGATGTAGATGCCCAAACTCCAGCTCTTCAGTCTGTACCAGTTGTCAGTGAATTTCTAGAAGTCTTTCCAGATGACCTACCTGGAGTCCCTCCCGATAGGGAAATTGACTTTGGAATTGACCTACTTCCCGGCACTAAGCCGATATCTATTCCGCCGTATAGGATGCCCCAGCAGAATTAAAAGAGTTAAAAGTTCAGTTGAAGGATCTTCTTGATAAGGGATTTATAAGGCCAAGTGTCTCACCTTGGGTCGCACCGGTCTTGTTTTTCCGAAAGGAGGGTGGATCCTTGCGTATGTGTATAGACTACCGCCAGTTGAACAAGGTCACCATTAAAAATAAGTATCCTCTTCCCAGAATAGACGACCTATTTGATCAACTTCAGGGTGCTCAGTGTTATTCCAAGATTGACCTCAGATCAGGATACCATCAGTTAAAAGTTAAGGAAGTTGACATTTCGAAGACCGCTTTCAAAACCCGTTATGGTCATTTCGAATTTCTTGTCATGTCGTTTGGGTTGACGAATGCACCAGCAGCTTTCATGGATCTTATGAACAGATTATTCAAGCCCTATCTTGATTTATTCGTCATTGTGTTTATTGATGACATATTGGTGTATTCCCGTAGTGAGACAGATCATGCAGAGCATCTTAGAATAGTGTTGCAGACTCTCAAGGATCGTGAGCTTTATGCAAAATTATCAAAGTGCGAGTTTTGGCTCAAGTCAGTGGCCTTCCTAGGCCATGTAATTTCAGGTGAAGGTGTTAAGGTGGACCTTCAGAAAATTGACGCTGTGAAGAACTGGCCCAGACCCACCTCAGCATCAGACATCAGAAGTTTCATGGGCCTGGCAGGTTATTATAGGCATTTTGTTGAGGGCTTTTCCTCTATCTCAGCTCCGCTGACTAAGCTGACTCAGAAGAAAGTCAAATTCCAATGGTCAGATGCTTGTGAGAGAAGCTTTGAAGAGTTGAAGAAGAGATTGACTTCTGCTCCAGTTTTGACGCTGCCAGAGGGAACTGAAGGGTTCGTGGTTTATTGTAATGCTTCGGGAGTTGGTCTCGGATGTGTCTTAATACAGCATGGTAAGTTTATAGCTTATGCATCTCGTCAGCTCAAGGTTCACGAAAAGAATTATCCGACCCATGACCTAGAGTTGGCAACTGTAGTTTTTGCACTTAAGATATGGCGTCATTATTTGTATGGAGTGCATGTTGATATTTTCACAGATCATAAAATCCTGCAGTACATATTCAAGCAAAGGGAGTTAAATCTTAGGCAAAGGAGATGGCTCGAATTGCTTAAGGATTATGATGTGGATATTCTTTATCATCCGAGGAAAGCGAATGTTATAGCTGATGCTCTTAGTCGGCGTTCCATGGGAATTATAGCCCACGTGGACGTAGATAAGAGAGTTATGACAAAGGAAGTTCACCATTTGGCCAATCTTGGAGTTCGACTTATGGACTCCGAGGATGGTGGTGTGGTTGTTCAGAATAGGTGTCTTTCCTCTTTAGTCGTGGAAGTCAAGGAGAAACAGTTTAATGATCCCTACTTGTTGCAGCTAAAAGAGGGGATTCACAAGCATAAGACGATGGCTTTCGAACAAGGGGGAGATGATGGTACCTTGAGGTATCGAGGCAGATTATGTGTTCCAGATGTAGATGGACTCAGAGAGCGAATCATGTCAGAACTCACAATTCCAGGTATTCCATTCACCCAGGTTCCACTAAGATGTATCATGATCTTAAGGAGATTTACTGGTGGAACGATATGAAGAGGAATGTGGCAGATGTTGTAGCTAAGTGTTCGAATTGTCAGCAGGTGAAAGCCGAACACCAGAGGCCTGGTGGCTTGGCTCAGAATATTGATATTCCTGTCTTGAAATGGGTAATGATCAATATGTATTTTGTATCAGGTCTACCTCGTTCAGCTAGGAGACATGACTCTATTTGGGTGATCGTTGACCGATTTACTAAGTCGGCGCACTTTTTGCCAGTCAAGACCACATATTCAGCAGAAGATTATGCCAAGATGTATGTTAATGACATTGTCAGATTGCATGGGACACCTGTGTCCATTATTTCAGATCGCGGTGCTCAGTTCAAAGTGAACTTCTGGAAATCCTTTCAGAAAGGATTGGGTACCAAGGTGAACCTCAGCACAACTTTTCATCCACAAACAGATGGCCAGGCAGAGCGCACTATTCAGACCCTTGAGGACATGTTGAGAGCATGTGTCCTAAATTTCAAGGGTAATTGGGATGACCATTTACCTCTCATCAAGTTTTCCTATAATAACAGTTATCATACTAGCATTGGAATGGCACCGTTTGAAGTTCTGTATGGGCGAAGGTGCAGATCACCAATTGGTTGGTTCGAAGTAGGTGAAGCAGAGTTGTTAGGACCAGACTTGGTTTATCAAGCTATGGAGAAAGTCAAGTTAATACATGAGCGTTTGAAAACTGCTCAGAGTCGCTAGAAGTCTTACACAGATGTGAGGCGAAGGGACTTAGAATTTTCCGTTGATGATTGGGAGTTCCTTAAAGTCTCACCCATGAAGGGTTTTATGAGATTTGGCAAGAAAGGGAAGCTCAGTCCCAGATATATTGGACCTTACAGAATTCTACGAAAGGTTGGTCTAGTAGCTTATGAACTTGAGTTGCCACAAGATTTGGCTGCTGTACACCCAGTGTTTCATGTATCCATGTTGAGGAAGTGTGTAGGAGACCCATCGTTGGTTGTTCCTACTAATACTATAACTGTTAAGGATGGCCTCACCTATGAGGAGATCCCCGTAGCCATTCTTGATCGTCAAGTTCGCAAGTTGAGAACTAAGGAAGTAGCCTCAGTGAAAGTCCTGTGGAGGAGTCAGAAAGTTGAGGAAGCTACATGGGAAGCCGAGGAGGATATGAAATCCATGTACCCGCACATGTTTCAGCCCGCAGAAGAGATTTATGATGAAGCACCAAGATTTTGAGGTATGTAAGCTTTCTTTTCATGCTTTTGGTCGTGTGTGGCCAATTTATAATGCTACTGTGATGTAGCCCTGTGAGGCAATGATATTATGGGTTGTTGTGACAGGTTGGTAGTGCCTTATTACAGGGGAAACTCTGGCGAAATTTTTGTAGAATCCCGAATGTTTATCATTCGAGGACGAATGATCCCAAGGAGGAGATATTGTAACACCTCGTAGCTTCGGGCGAATGTTTGACTCATAAGATGATAATATAATGGAACCAATATGAGGGTTATAGGAAGTGTTTTGAAAACCAATTAAGTCATAAGAAATGTCTTTGGGCAAAGAAAAGTTGGAAGCCACTCTACGGGGCATGTTTGCAAGTGAGTTTATAGAAGGTCTTACTTCCAACGACCATAACCCCTCTATTAATTTGGAATTTGGGAAAACTTCCTTGATGAAAGTTGTATCCCTTTGAAATAGCTTTCCAACAATATATTATGGGTCTTGAACGGAGCTAGGTAAAAAACGTTATGGCCATTCTACGACAAACTGTTCAGCAGAATATTACATTCTGTCGCACTTTGCGGCGCAACATGCGGCCCGCAAACACGACATGCGGCGACGCAGCTCCGCCGCAAAGTGTGCCAGTGACATTTTTGGTGGTTCTGCATGGGTTGCGACACAACATGCGTTTAGCAAAGCATGCTTTGCGTCCAGCAAAGTGTGCCGCATGTTGTGTCGGTCCAGCATTTTCTGGACCACTATATATATATCAAATTCGACCCTAACTCATTATTTTCACCATTTTAGACAAAGAAAACCTCTAGAATACTCTCTAACCTTCATCCACACAAAAATATAAGGGAAATCCATGATCAATAACACCAAATCCATGAACTCAAGTGTACGAAACCTAGCCAAAGTTCAGCTAATTCAAGAAAACCCAAGGGAAGTGAAGTAGGGTTTTGGTGCTAGAGGAGTAACTCCACTCAAAACTTGTTCAACCACTATCTAAGGTAATGTTTCTACTCCCTAATCATTTATAGTTGTGAATTGATGAATTCTTGGGAGAATAATAAATGGGTTTGATAAAGAGAATTATATGAACTATGCTAGGGTTGTTGGATTGTTGACTTGGGATTGTTGTATTCATATGGGTGATGAAGAATGATGTTAATTACATCTAATTGAGATTGTAGAATCAGCTAGAAGTAATAGAATGGGGATTTGGTGAAGAAAACACCATTAATGAAGGTTGTGGAGCTTCATGCCCACCAAGTGTTTGATAAAATGCTTAGCTGATCAAAGCATGGATATTGTTGCTAATATAGAATCCCTATGACCTGTATTGTTATAGATTAAAGTTGAAGGGATTGAAGGACATTGTATTACGCTCAAAGGCTGGAATTAAGGTATGTGAGGCTAACTATCTACGTTAGGGAGCATTTATGATTCTCCCTATGCCTCGTTATTCATACTTATTAGTAATTTGATTCAAAATATAGTTTAGCCCTAGTTTCATGATATGATATAGAACTGTTATCTTCTAGGGTTGCAGTTACAGAATTCGTTCATGGTTGTCACTTTGAACATCATGAACTCAACACGTAATCTTCATAGACTTATGCATTATTATCACATGAGTCTTAGTGAGTGTATAACCAGTTATTTGCATGAGTCCCATAATCAGAAACAGTTATCATGCTATCAGCTATAGCCAATCTTAGTCTTATAAATTGTTAATGTTGAACACCTGTATCTGTATTTTTGGGCCCTAGGCCACAGTTTATGCATATGTATTGCTTGGGCCTGAGGCCACAGGTTTTGTGCACATTATTTGGGCCCTAGGCCATAGTTATATTTACAGTCTTACAGGTGATTCTTCATCCAGAATAGGGAGTACTTCAGCTTCTTGCTTTCCTATTTAGTACAGTTTCAGTTTCAGTTCCAGTATTTTATTGCTTCAGTTGCTTTACGTACCAGTACAATTCAAATGTACTGATGTCTCTTTTTATTGCTTGGGGGCCTGCATCTCGCGATGCAGGTAACGACATACAGGTTGACGATCCAGCTACTTAGGAGTGTTCGTATCAGCTACTGTGGTGAGCCCCATTTTCCTTCGGGGCGATATCAGTCATGTAGTTTTCACAGCTTTCTAGACAATTACCTTTTTGTATTCATTAGAGGCTTCATAGACACAGTTCAGACAGTCAAACATTTGTTATGTTGACCTTGTAGACAGTTATACTCAGTCGTTCAGTTGTTTGGTTTAGCCATGTTGGCTACTGTCAGATATGTTCAGATTGTCTAAGTATTTCCGCATTATGATATTTCAGTCAGACGTTTAGTTAATCAGCATGTGTTAGTTTTATTTTATAAATTAGTTATGTTTTGGTATCACATGTTGATTCAGCCAGCCAGTTGGTTCGCTCGGTCACATGCAGTCAGGCATTGGGTGCCTTGTTATGTCCAGGCCCAGGTTCGGGGCGTGACATAACAGTTCCATGTTCCATTCCCCATTCTGCACAAACTGTCTAACCTCTATTTCTTCTTCTCTAGCAGCATCAGGAATGATATAATATAGTGCCCCCAGCCTTGTCCAATTCTCTTACCAGAAACTTGAAGTTCCATTTCTCAGATACCAAAATATTTGTGGCTCAACTGCATCTCTTATATTTACCATTTTCTTCCATGTGTGAGATCCTCCTCTCTCCAATGCCATAATAGGATGCCATTTCTTGAAGTATTTATTCAGCATGTAGCTACCCCATAAGCTTCTTCCACATCTGAAATTCCACCACAACTTAGCAAATAAAGCATTAGATATATCAGTTAGTGATCTAAGACCAATTCCTCCTTCATCTTTTGGTAGACATAATTGGTCGCATGCCACCCAATTTTTGCTTTTCACCCCTACTGTATTGCTCCAAAAGAATTTGGCAAAAATCTTGTGCAGTTGCTTTATCACCCCAGAAGGAGGATTCATAGCTGATAGTAAATATACTGGCATGGTTTGCAACACATGATTGACCAGCACATATCTACCTCCAAAAGATAACAGTCTGTTTTTCCAAGACAGAATCCTTTTCATTATTTTTTTGATCAAATCCTCATAATATATCAATCTCCTTCTTCCATAAAACACTGGACAACCTAAATATATGAAAGGAAAGGATCTATGTCTCATCTTAGTATGTCTTTTAATCCTGCTATTAACTCTGGCTGAGACATTGTGATGAACATAGTAACAACTTTTATCAGTATTGACCAGCTGTCCTGAAGCCTTCTCATAATTCCTCAATCTCCTCATCATTTTCTTTAAAGAATATCCATCCCCAGAACAGAATAATATTGTTATATCCCGCATTTTGTACATTCGGATAATTCAAGATAATCGCGGGAAGTTCAGGACGAGGTTATATTTTGATTTTTGTTTAGCACACAAGTTGCTTAAGAAAGATTTTGATGTGGAAATGTTAAGAATGGCTAGGGGTAAAAAGGGAAATTCGCAAGATGACTCATAGAAATACAGAGGAAGGCTAAGGGCAAATTTGGAATTTCGAAAAATAAATTTTCATGAATGACAAAAAAAAAAACAAAAAGTGGGCTTAAGTTATGGGCGAAAGTGGCCGGCCAAAGATGAAGTGGGCCAAGGCCCACATGGAATTAAAATAAATAACACAAGAGAGGACCAATTCATCTCATTATTCATCTTATCCTTACAACTCTCAAGAAACTAGAAGAAGAAAGAGAGGAGCAAGGCCATTCGGCCATGTATGGTTGAGCAAGAACCTTGAGAAAAAATTGTTCAAAAATTATTTTCCTACTAATTGGAAGGTCCCCAGCAAAGTGAAGTAATTATTGGAGCAAGAAAAACATCTATTCTTGCAAAAGGCAACTTTAGCCAAGAGAGAAGTTGAAGGAAAAAGATCTTGCGAAGCGAAAGACTTAAGTTCGGATTAGCGTAAAAAGCGGGCAAGGTATGTAAGGCTTACCTTTCTTTCTTTTGGCATGACCTCTATGAAATGAGCAAATGACGTATATGTATGAGTTCAAAGAATTTCTTATTCTTAGAGCCACTAGGATGGCTAATATTCTTGACTTCCATAAGCTGTTTCATATGATTTTGATGTGTATCCATAATGTCCGAAGTTTTTTTGATATGTTTCCGAATTGGCATTCGAAAGATAAGTGATATGGCTTATGTCTTGATTTCCCAAATGATAGTACGTTTGATTATTCCGCTAAGTCCTTGATACACTTTGATATGTACACATGATTCTAAAAGCTACATTTGATTTGATCCATATGATATCCGAAAGATACTTGATGTGATTGTTGCTTCGATTCTCCAAAAATGGCTTCTGAAATGTTCGTAGAAGCTTCTGTACTTCAAACGCTCATAACTTTCTCATACTAAGTCGGATTGACCCGAAACTTGTTTCTGAGCCCTCCGATGTCGGTAAGTATATTCATTTGTCGAGTCTTGATTTATATTCATATAGTTTCTTACTACTCTGCTCGTGCACGCCTTAATATGTCTAATCACCGAGTCCCGGGCCGGGTATGTTATCGTGCGCACTCCTCTGCATTATTCACCGAGTCCCTTAATGGGCCGGGTACGGTATATGTTTATGATGATATGATGATGATGATGATGTGTTATGGTGGCCAGGAGGGCATATGATGATTTGATTCACCGAGTCCCTTAATGGGCCGGGTACGGTATGATTCATTCACCGAGTCCCTCACTAGAGGGCCAGGTACGATATGTATATATGTATATGCATGATGACATACTGATATGATGATATGACTTCACTTACCGAGTCCCTCACTAGAGGGCCGGGTAGGGTATATATGTGATATATGATGTTGATATGCATGACTCTATTCACTGAGTCCCTTACTATAGGGCCGGTTACGGTTTATATATACATGTATTCATGATGACATAATGACATGATTTCAGTCACCGAGTCCCATGATGGGCCTGGTACGGTATGTGATATGAAAATGTTGATTCTATTCCGTACTACACAGGTACAGTGGTTTCTTGACTATGATACTTGACTCTCGGAATCTCTATTTCAGTTATGATCCTTCCAGTTATATTTCATGCCTTACATACTCAGTACATATTCCGTACTGACCCCCTTTCTTCGGGGGCTGCGTTTCATGCCCGCAGGTACAGACGTTCGTGTGAGTGACCCGACAGCTTAGGCTATCCGTTCTGCTGCCTTGGAGTGCTCCCTTGTTCTGGAGCCCATATTTTGGTACATTCTCTTCCGTAATGTATATGTAAGTGTATATTCAGGGGTACGGCGGGGCCCTGTCCCGTCATATGTTTCTATTGTGTTTGTTAGAGGCCTGTAGATATATATGTGGGTCATGGGTCGTTATTGTTCGGTTATGTCTGTGATTTGCGTCTAAGCGGTCCTATTTGCTATGACAGCCTTAACGGCTTGCATGTATATGTATACTTATGCACATGCTTTGGACGATCTGTTCTACGACAGCCTTGGTGGCTCCTGTATGACGTGTTTGATATATGTGACTGCTTAAGATAACATCTGCCCTTAATATTCGTAATGATTAATATGCTGGATAGGAATAAGTTATGAATATGTCGATTTGGTAAGTAGGAGCGTATGGGTGTCCAGCACGGGCACTAGTCATGGCCCACGGGGTTGGGTCGTGACAAAAGTGGTATCAGAGCGGTTTGTCCTCGGAATGTCTACAGGCCGTGTCTAGTAGAGTCTTGCTTATCGGTGTGTTGTGCACCACATCTATAAACAGGAGGCTACAGGACATTCAGGATGTTACTTTTTCTTCGCTCTTAGATCGTGCGATAGAGCTATATTTATTAGGATGGTCCCCTTCCAACGAATTGTTGTGTCTACAGCGAGGCTCCAAAAAGAGTGATAGCGTCAGTATCTTGGGAAATTATTTCTGATCCTCTTCCTGCAGGTGATTATGGATTGACAAAAGATGAAGAGGACAACTTCTGATAGTGGGGGTGCTATGAAGGCCCCTAGGAATTGTTGCTGGGTCCTCCGATGGGCAGTTATGATACAGATCCCTCGGAGGATCCCGCGACGATTCCTCCAGAGTTTCTTACCCCTAGGGAGGAGAATAGTTACGATACAGATCCATCCGAGCATTTCTCTGGTACACCGGAGGAGGAGATTTTTGGGGCCATGCCAGTTGCTCCTGTGGTGGATCACTATGTTAGACAGGCCTCCCCGGTGAGTGTTACGGACTACTCCAGTCCCTTATCCTGACCGTCAGTAAACCAGGAATTGCCTGGTTATCTATACTCCTCCGATTCAGATACGAACAATGATGGAAGTCAGACCAGCGGATGGCAAACAGACGGTGATGAGGGGCACACCTCACGCGGCAGCTCCCCAGATCAGCCCCGAGACCGATCGGCTACCGGTATATGAGTTTTCTTTGTGTTATGTCCCGTATTTTCGTATAACGGGAAATCAAGAAATAAAGAAGACTTGTGTGTTGAGGAAATATTTTGATTTTGGTGAATATGAATATGTTGGTTATGGAGTTATTAATGTTAAGACGTCGGGGAAGGCCGAGGGTAAATTTGGAACTTCGGAAATTAGTTTCGGGAATTACAAAACGGGACATTTTATGAATTGGGCTAAGAAAATGGAATACAAAAATTGAGGCCCAAAGGAAGTGAATTGGCAGGCCCAAGGGAGCAAGTCCAAGTCCTTTTATTAAGGTCATGTGCTATGCACATGACCTAGGAGTGGATATATATGATATATGTTAGCTTTATCAAGATCAACCAAAAAAAAAAATCTCAAGAATACCATTGAAGGTGCTCTCGGCCGAAAAAGAAAGAGAAAGAAAAAAAAAATTCGTGGCTTGTTTCTAATCCAATCACCTAGTCTCTTTTGGAATGATTGATGAGTTCGAGGTGCTCTTCGTGGTGGTACAATTAGTTTGACGAAAGGGCGACGTTTGCGGCGAATCGGAATCTTAAGAACAAGGTAAGATTTTTATGTTTTAATGATATGAAATGGATGTATATGTGTTGGTGATTGAATTAGTGTGAAGATTGTGGGATGAGGTTGTGTTTGTGCATGGTGTGTGTGTGTAAAAGGGGAGTGTTTGGCCGTGAGTTCCATGGGGTGCAAGCCATAAGAATTTTATCTTGTTTAGTTTGAATAATGTGTTGTGGTGATCTTTATGTTGTGAAGGATTGATTAAAGAATTGAGTTGGTGTTAGAAAATAATTTCGGACGTTATCGGAAAGCGTATACATTTGGTATATTTGTGTATATCATAGTATATTTATGACACTAAAGACCTTAAATAAGATTTATGGTTGATGATAACGAATTTGGAATGAAACGACGCAAGTTAGAACGTTCGTCGTAACTTTAGGTGTTTTGAATGAAAATTGGAAAGTAGTGAACTTTGGGGATGTTTGTATGTGATTTGGAGCTTGTATGTAGTGTGTTTGAATAATTGGGAATGAGTGAATGAATGGACTAATGTGGAAATAGATTTGGAATTTTGAAGTTGAATCAAGAATTTGCCAACTTATGTATTAAAGTGAAATTTTGAAGTTAATGTAATATGATTGTGGTTTGTATGGTTTAATGATGTTTGGGCTGTTGTTGTTGTTGTGTTTTGAGCCGAGCTAAGTCTCGGGGGTGTTAGATTTATAGGGGAAGTGCTGCCGAAATTTCGGTAGCTAAATATAACCCAAAGACTAAAATGTTAATTCTCATGAATAGTAACTGGTAAAAGTGACCATTTGCAGTTTCTGGACGAAACGGGGATTGCGATTTGAGGAGCGTAAGGCGCCAACCAGGTATGTAAAGCCTACCTATCATTCTTTTGGCATGTCCTAGACATACTAGGTTAAGATCGGCCCCTCGGGAATAGCCCTGCTCTTGGAAATCGAGGTTCAAGTTCGTGCACTATTCATTGAGCGCAAATTGAACCCTTTTTGTCGCATTTGGTTAAAGGAATGTTCGTACCTCCAAAACTTGTGCCGTTGTGTCCGAAACTCCTCGAAACTTTCGTAGATGGCCCTATGGAGCCAAAAGTCTGTGATTTGTGTCCGCCGCCTCAATTTGACCCGAGGTGGGCCCGCGAGCCCCGAGGCTCCCCTTATTCGGTTTGTTTGGTCCGTTTGTGTCCGTTATAATCTGCGACTGTCCGTTTATGACCCAAGGATGTGTTTGAAACTTCCTATGCCATTAATGTACGTTTTCCACTCCGAATGATGTGAGATTTTCGGTAAATGACTTATGAACGCATTTCTTGAGAATTTGGCAGTTTGGAACTTCGTAACTTTTACACATAAACTTTGATCAATCTGATTCCTGCTCCGAGCCTTCTGGCGTCAGTATATACCTATACGTAAACTATATGTTGAGTCCGACAAATTATTTTTGATATGCATATGGTTCCTGCACTACTCTGTTCGTGCTGTCTGCTATGACTCCGTTCGTCGGTACCCGGGCCGACTTTGTGATCGTGCGTGCTATAATATATTCGGGAGTTATGATGTGCTACGGTTTCCGAGGCCTCGCCATAGGGCCGGTTACCGTTTATGGAGTTATGATGTGATATGGCATTTGATATGTTCTGATGATATGATGTGTGTGTGATATGATGTGTCTGGAGACTGTACGGAGATTTGAAAACTTCTGGAGTTATGATGTGTTGTGGCACCAGCGTCGGGGGGTGACCACGTTCCTAAACCCTATACATGATTTGATTTGCATTTGTACGTTCGCCTCCCGCACAGGTTTGCTTTGTTGCGATGTCGGTGTGTTTGTTCTTTCTGACTCCAGCTGTGTTTGTGATTTATGTACCTTCTGCTTTACATACTCAGTACTTCTCCCGTACTGACCCCCGTTTCTTCGGGGGCTGTGTTTCATGCCCGCAGGTACAAAAGCTCGTTTGGGTGCTCCTCCAGTTTAGGCTACTCATTCTGCTGTGTTGGAGAGCTCCCCTTTGATCCGGAGCCTACTTTTGGTACATATCTTTTGTTGTGTCTGTATTCTGTATATTTGGATGAGTGGGTACGGCGGGGCCCTGTCCCGTCCTATGTTCTTAGGTTCTGTTTTGTCTAGAGGCCTGTAGTCAAATTTGTGGGTCGTGGGTCCGGTGTGTTTGCATGTGAGTCTGTTTTACGATCTTAAGCGGCCCGTACGCTACTATGGCCAAGTCGGCCTCTGAGTTTGTATGTATGTGTATGCATTTGGGGGCGATGTGCATTCCGCCACCCTTCTGATGTGTGTGTGTGAAATTTGGCGATGTACATTCCGCTTCCTTTCTGATTTGTGATTTGTCTGATCTGTACGGGCGACTGCTTAGGATAAGTGTTCGGTAGATGTATGATTACGATGTTGAGTTCGAATAACGTACGTTGAGTTTGGACGAGTCTGATTACGATGGTCTGGGTGTGAGTTCGTTTGGGGTGTCCCAGAAGGACACCAGTCGCGGCCCACGGGGCTGGGTCGTGACAAAAGTGGTATCAGAGCGGTTTGTCCTCGGAATGTCTACAGGCCGTGTCTAGTAGAGTCGTGTTTATCGATGTGTTGTGCACCACATCTATAAACAGGGAGCTACAGGACATCTAGGATGTTGTGTTGCCTTTTCTTTGGAATCTTAGATCGTGCGATAGAGCTGTGTTATTAGGGTCATTCTGATCTGACCCGTTGTTGTGTTTGCAGTGATGCCTCCGAAGAAGGCAACGGCGGCCCAAAAGGGCAAGGCGAAGGTGGGAGAGACCAGTCAGGCACAACGGGCTACTCGGGCTCGTGTTTATGATTTGCCTGAGGTTACACCTCATTCTGAGGGGTCTGCTACACCCCCATTAGTACAGCCTGGAGCGGGACCTTCAGCAGCTCCAGAGGTCCGTGTACCCGCTCCTGAGATTCCTCAGCCAAGGGCGGAGGATAGGACCCTGCGGGAGGCTGTACAGTTGTTGACCACGATTGTAGCCGGACAGGCTCACAGGCGCGGGCGGAGGGACGATGATGATGAGGACAGGCGGGACAGCCTGAGAGTTCGGGAGTTCTTGTTATGCGGCCCTCCAGAGTTTTTCGGGTCTAAGCCTGACGAGGACCCCCATGACTTCATTCGGGGGATGCGGCGTGCATTAGATTTGGTCAGGGCGTCCGAGACCGAGTCGGTTGAGCTAGCTTCGCATAGACTTCGGGATGTTGCCGCGCATTGGTATGAGACTTGGGAGCTATCCCGGGGTGGGGGTGCTCCTCCAGCTATGTGGGATCAGTTTGTGACTGCTTTCACCCGCCACTTTCTGCCCCCAGAGTTACGACGGGAGCGAGCTGATCGGTTTTTGCATCTGCAGCAGAGGGGTCGGAGCGTCCGTGAATATAATTTGGAGTTTGATTCCCTGGCCCGGTATGCCCCTGCCGTGGTGGCAGATATGACAGATCGGATGCATAGATATGTTATGGGGTTGGATCGTTACTTGATTGACGGGTGTATGGCGGTGTCATTGCAGACAGATATGGACATTGCCCGTCTACAGGCCTACGCCCAGGGGATGGAGAACCGGCACCGAGCAGATCGGCCCAGCCGAGAGTATGATGGGAGACGGCCTAAGAGGGCCAGATCAGCGGGGTATTCTGGAGATTCCCGGGGCGGGCAGCCTCAGTATCAGTCCAGCGGGTACTTTCCTCCGTCAGGCCGGGACGCACAGTCTGTTGGTAAGAGGTTTGATGGAGCAGGACCGTCCAGGGCAGACCAGAGTTCCAGAGCCCCAGGTCCTCAGTCGAGCAGGGGTCCCAGTCAGTCTAGGCCACCCATACCCCAGTGTTCATATTGCGGAAGATCGCACCCAGGTGAGTGCTTCAGGGCCACGGGGGCCTGTTTTGCTTGCGGCCGCCAGGGCCATATCATGCGGGATTGTCCGTGGGCAGGCGGTTCCGGCAGCACAGCACCGCCGATGAGATCCGTTGCTGGTTCGTCATCTACCCCTTCGGCCACGCGCTCTACGGGGCGAGGTATGCCAGCACCAGCGGGCCGCGGTAGAGGCCGTGGTGGGGCTTCAGATTCTAGCGATCCCTCGAACCGCATCTACGCTTTGACTGGTCGTCGGGACCCAGAGGCACCCCCAGACACAGACCCAGGTATATTACTAACCTTTTTGTTTAATGAATATGTGCAATGGTAGGTTTGTACCTCAGTATTATGCGATATACTTTTTGTGTGTGTCAGTAAAGGTAAGGTAAGAATCCGAAGTAATGAAAATATCCGAGGCAGTTATCTGTACATGTGGGAGGAAAATATATGGGATTTGGAAGACTAGAACGATAGACCTCACAGCCAGAAAAGCAAACGACCTCTTTGGGTTAGAGTGGGACCCGCTACGAAAAATTTCCGAAAAAAATTGCTAAGACCCCGGTTGGCCTAAAATTACGTGGCAAAGGTCGTGCGAGGCAGTTGGCGAAATTATATCAGCCCTAACGCGTCAAAATGTGTAAAAGTTTCAGGGTTAAGCGTGCTCAAGCCAGAGCAATTCTGGGATGGGTGACCCCCTGGGAAGTAACGCAAAATTTTGCACAAGTGTAAGTATGATTAACGTAAATGGGAATTTGGGGTAACCAAAGGTGAATAGAATGTGTGGAGAATAATTAGTGCCCTTTCGAGAGTCGCGCGGAACGAGGCGGACTAAATGGGCGAAAAGAAAAGGATACAACACCTCTTGGGAAATTGAACGAATTTGAATAACAGCCAGAGATGTTCGCCGGTAAGGTATGAGTAAACGTGTGTAGGTGTATATGTATGTGTATGTGTGTGTATGATTCTCATTTGGTGCCTAGGAAGGCTAAGAGCTGAGCCCGGCGACTAATGTTGTGATAAATAAAAGATAAGCAGTGTGAGTAATTGGAAATTTGAAGGAATCGATACGTAAGACGCAAGGTAAATTGTGTGACGGCTTGGTGAGTGAGTTTGCAAATCAAGGGGAATTCTCATGAATTATTGGAGCCTTAATATGAATGATTTGATTCTAAATTGACATCCTATCTGTGGTGCTTCTGCACTTCCGATTCCGATGAGGCTCTACCTAGTACACCTCTGTACTTCTGCGTTCGACTAGGTTCCCGTCCGATGAACCTTTTGTGCGTTTGATTCTGAATCCGTTTCTGTCTGGCACACCTCTGTATGTCTGACTCTGGATATAAATCCGTCTGATATGCTTCTGTGCGTTTGATTTTGACCGCGTGTGTGTTTGATACCCTTCGGTTTGTCTGATCACGATTCGGTATGAAACAATTTTGTATATTCGCTTCTGATTTCGGATCTGTTCGATATGATCCCATACGTCTGATTTCGATTGTGAATCTGTTTGGTATACCTTCGTGTGTTTGATTCTGCTTACGAATTCGTCTGATACGCCTTTGTATGTCTGACCCTGATCTCAGATTTGTTTGACCCACTTTTGTACCTCTGACTTCGACTACGAATCCATCCGCCATAGTTGAGTATGTCTGCCTCCGATTATGAATCCGTTCGGTTTTAGTTCTGAATCTGTTTGGCATGAAGTGTCTGATATGAAGTAAAGAGAGATTACGACGATGTGGTAAGGAAACTCAGGAGTGTGAAAAGAAGATGATATTGACGATGATGTCTGGAAAGCGTCCGTCCCTTACGAGAATATAGTGCAGAGTTCGGTGATTACGTAGAGTATGAGAAAATGTATTATGAAGGTATTTGGGTCAGTGATGTGAAAAATCTACCCTAGTATTGGTAAAGAAGACATGTCGGAGAAATCAATAAAGGACAACTATCAAGAGAACCCTCCCGGAGTAGTACGACACCCTTGAGGTCGATTCAACATTCGAGGACGAATGTTCTAAAGGGGGGGAGAATGTTATGTCCCGTATTTTCGTATAACGGGAAATCAAGAAATAAAGAAGACTTGTGTGTTGAGGAAATATTTTGATTTTGGTGAATATGAATATGTTGGTTATGGAGTTAATAATGTTAAGACGTCGGGGAAGGCCGAGGGTAAATTTGGAACTTCGGAAATTAGTTTCGGGAATTACAAAACGGGACATTTTATGAATTGGGCTAAGAAAATGGAATACAAAAATTGAGGCCCAAAGGAAGTGAATTGGCCGGCCCAAGGGAGCAAGTCCAAGTCCATTTATTAAGGTCATGTGCTATGCACATGACCTAGGAGTGGATATATATGATATATGTTAGCTTTATCAAGATCAAACAAAAAAAAAATCTCAAGAACACCATTGAAGGTGCTCTCGGCCGAAAAAGAAAGAGAAAGAAAAAAATATTCGTGGCTTGTTTCTAATCCAATCACCTAGTCTCTTTTGGAATGATTGATGAGTTCGAAGTGCTCTTCGTGGTGGTACAATTAGTTTGACGAAAGGGCGACGTTTGCGGCGAATCGGAATCTTAAGAACAAGGTAAGATTTTTATGTTTTAATGATATGAAATGGATGTATATGTGTTGGTGATTGAATTAGTGTGAAGATTGTGGGATGAGGTTGTGTTTGTGCATGGTGTGTGTGTGTAAAAGGGGAGTGTTTGGCCGTGAGTTCCATGGGGTGCAAGCCATAAGAATTTTATCTTGTTTAGTTTGAATAATGTGTTGTGGTGATCTTTATGTTGTGAAGGATTGATTAAAGAATTGAGTTGGTGTTAGAAAATAATTTCGGACGTTATCGGAAAGCGTATACATTTGGTATATTTGTGTATATCATAGTATATTTATGACACTAAAGACCTTAAATAAGATTTATGGTTGATGATAACGAATTTGGAATGAAACGACGCAAGTTAGAACGTTCGTCGTAACTTTTGGTGTTTTGAATGAAAATTGGAAAGTAGTGAACTTTGGGGATGTTTGTATGTGATTTGGAGCTTGTATGTAGTGTGTTTGAATAATTGGGAATGAGTGAATGAATGGACTAATGTGGAAATAGATTTGGAATTTTGAAGTTGAATCAAGAATTTGCCAACTTATGTATTAAAGTGAAATTTTGAAGTTAATGTAATATGATTGTGGTTTGTATGGTTTAATGATGTTTGGGTTGTTGTTGTTGTTGTGTTTTGAGCCGAGCTAAGTCTCGGGGGTGTTAGATTTGTAGGGGAAGTGCTGCCAAAATTTCGGTAGCCAAATATAACCCAAAGACTAAAATGTTAATTCTCATGAATAGTAACTGGTAAAAGTGGCCATTTGCAGTTTCTGGACGAAACGGGGATTGCGATTTGAGGAGCGTAAGGCGCCAACCAGGTATGTAAAGCCTACCTATCATTCTTTTGGCATGTCCTAGACATACTAGGTTAAGATCGGCCCCTCGGGAATAGCCCTGCTCTTGGAAATCGACGTTCAAGTTCGTGCACTATTCATTCAGCGCAATTGAACCCTTTTTGTCGCATTTGGTTAAAAGAATGTTCGTACCTCCAAAACTTGTGCCGTTGTGTCCGAAACTCCTCGAAACTTTCGTAGATGGCCCTATGGAGCCAAAAGTCTGTGATTTGTGTCCGCCGCCTCAATTTGACCCGAGGTGGGCCCGCGAGCCCCGAGGCTCCCCTTATTCGGTTTGTTTGGTCCGTTTGTGTCCGTTATAATCTGCGACTGTCCGTTTATGACCCAAGGATGTGTTTGAAACTTCCTATGCCATTAATGTACGTTTTCCACTCCGAATGATGTGAGATTTTCGGTAAATGACTTATGAACGCTTTTCTTGAGAATTTGGCAGTTTGGAACTTCGTAACTTTTACACATAAAATTTGATCAATCTGATTCCTGCTCCGAGCCTTCTGGCATCAGTATATACCTATACGTAAACTATATGTTGAGTCCGACAAATTATTTTTGATATGCATATGGTTCCTGCACTACTCTGTTCGTGCTGTCTGCTATGACTCCGTTCGTCGGTACCCGGGCCGACTTTGTGATCGTGCGTGCTATAATATATTCGGGAGTTATGATGTGTTACGGTTTCCGAGGCCTCGCCAAAGGGCCGGTTACCGTTTATGGAGTTATGATGTGATATGGCATTTGATATGTTCTGATGATATGATGTGTGTGTGATATGATGTGTCTGGAGACTGTACGGAGATTTGAAAACTTCTGGAGTTATGATGTGTTGTGGCACCAGCGTCGGGGGGTGACCACGTTCCTAAACCCTATACATGATTTGATTTGCATTTGTACGTTCGCCTCCCGCACAGGTTTGCTTTGTTGCGATGTCGGTGTGTTTGTTCTTTCTGACTCCAGCTGTGTTTGTGATTTCTGTACCTTCTGCTTTACATACTCAGTACTTCTCCCGTACTGACCCCCGTTTCTTCGGGGGCTGTGTTTCATGCCCGCAGGTACAGAAGCTCGTTTGGGTGCTCCTCCAGTTTAGGCTACTCATTCTGTTGTGTTGGAGAGCTCCCCTTTGATCCGGAGCCTACTTTTGGTACATATCTTTTGTTGTGTCTGTATTCTGTATATTTGGATGAGTGGGTACGGCGGGGCCCTGTCCCATCCTATGTTCTTAGGTTCTGTTTTGTCTAGAGGCCTGTAGTCAAATTTGTGGGTCGTGGGTCCGGTGTGTTTGCATGTGAGTCTGTTTTACGATCTTAAGCGGCCCGTACGCTACTATGGCCAAGTCGGCCTCTGAGTTTGTATGTATGTGTATGCATTTGGGGGCGATGTGCATTCCGCCACCCTTCTGATGTGTGTGTGTGAAATTTGGCGATGTACATTCCGCTTCCTTTCTGATTTGTGATTTGTCTGATCTGTACGGGCGACTGCTTAGGATAAGTGTTCGGTAGATGTCTGATTACGATGTTGAGTTCGAATAACGTACGTTGAGTTTGGACGAGTCTGATTACGATGGTCTGGGTGTGAGTTCGTTTGGGGTGTCCCAGAAGGACACCAGTCGCGGCCCACGGGGCTGGGTCGTGACACTTTGGAATTTTCTATGTATGTGTAACTTCTGTAGAGTACTATTTAATGACGACAAACGGAAATTTAAAAGGACCGATGACCCAATGGTTATAAGTAACGGCGACTGAGATGTCTCCGCCACCAGTATGAATCTAGAAACCCCGGATGAAAGGTAATCCTATGTACCGATGGAAGTGAATATTGAGGATTTAAAAGGGCAACACGGTAATTATATAGTCAGAAAAGTAAAAGGATCCTCTCTAGGTCGGGGTGGGACCCGCTACGAGAACGTTTTGGAAGTTGTTAAGACCCCGACTTGCCTTAAATTATGTGATAAAGGTCGTGCGGGGTAGTGGTTGCAATTATACCGACATTAACGCATCTAAATGCATTAAAGTTTCGAGGTTAGGCGTGCTAGGGCCAGAGCAAATTTGGGATGGGTGACCCCCTGGGAAGTGTACTAAAATTTTCACAAATATAGATATAAGAGACAAATGGGAATTTGGGGTAACCTAAAGGAAATTAGAGTATGTGGAGTGGTTAGAAACCTTAAAGAGGTCGCGTGGGCTAAGGCAGACTAGATTGATGAAAAGGAAGAAAGAACAACGCAACTCTGGAATCAGAGTAAGTTTGAATAAGCATTGGGAAATGTTTTATAAGCAAAATGGAAATGAATGTATATGTATGTATATGACATCTCATTTACGACTATATCGATCGATAGGTGGACCCTAACGACCAGTGTTGCAATGTATGGAAGACATTAACTGGACGGAATTCAAGAGACAAAGTGAAAGGTATGGTACAGATGTTATGAGGTAAACTGATACTGATTTCACTATAGGTTAAGACTGGAAGACTCTAATACAACGATATTGGGAAAGAAAAGAGAGTAAGTAAATGGAAGACAAGGAGATCAAAATGTCGGAAAAAGTGAACAAGTAAGAAATATAATTAAGCAAGCCTCTAAAAGAACTGACAGGCAAAGCATGAAATTATTGGCGTAGAAATTTGAAGGACAGATCTGTAAAGGAATTAGAATGTAATAGTATAGGACAAAAAGAGGGACAAACCTGAAAAAGGTTAACGGTGGAAATAGGACAAGCATATGGGAGTACGGAGGATACCTTAATAAGTTGGTGATAGCAAATAGATTACTTTCCAAGGAAAGGACAAGGATAGTGAGTTGGTTCAATTGGTAAGAAAACCTATGGCATGGAATGAGGATTCATATGGAGACTGAGGAATTCGATTATCGAGAAAACAGAATGAAAGATAAGGAACGGGTGTGAAGGAAAGGATAACTTGGCCGAATCTTCCATTGAGGAAGGATATAATTACTAAAGGATAAATGTATAGCTGTATCAATATGGTTGCTTTGAACATAGAGAAGCCTTCCTGGAGGGTGACTTAAGAATGGAACCGATTTGCGTGTATAAAAGAATACCTTGCGAGCTTCAGAACCGATGCTACAAACAATAAGAGAAGAAAGCTACTCCCCAAGAAAGAGATTAAGGATACTGATGGCTTAATTGAAGGAAAAAAAGAGTGGTTAGAAAAAGTGAATGGAAACGGATACGCACCAGGAGATTAATGACACTGTTAGACATAAAGGATAGAGGTATGTCAGAATGGAAAAAGTAAGCGTCAGAAATGGATGCCCTTATGACTATTCTGATTAAATATGAGAACGTAGTTAGCAAGGAGATAGGCAGGACAGACTCCACAATGAAGGAACTACAATTGTAGAAGATCGCGGAAAGCGATGGTTACTTAAAGGGCATAAGCGTATATAGAACCTCTTAATAAAGGGGGGGGGGGGGGGGGGGGGGAGAACATACTAGACCTAAATTGAATTATGACAATTCAAGCCCCAGAAAAGGAGACTTGTTAACTCGGGGCCAGAGTTTGGGGGTATGTAGGCATATCATAAAGGCTACGAAAGGACATAGAAATAAATTGACGACGAGTGTACTATGAGGTAGATATAGGGAGAAGATATGGAGGACACATAGAAAGAATGCTTTATGCTAACACGAGCCTCGATATTCCTTGATCATGGTTTTAATTCCCCGTACAGAGCGGAACTTGCGTAGTACCTATATATGTAAAGATGTTGCCAGTTAAGAAATTTACTGAACCCGAATCATAAGTTTTCATGAGTATAGTTGGACTGCGAAGGATAAGAGGTGGCAAAGTAATATCACATATATACGTATTCGATATTGATGAACTAGTCTTGGAAAGGAACATAACCCTTAATCTCATTAGCGACTAAGTCATGATTAGATAAACAATTAGAATGTAATACCAAAGAGATCAACACAAAGAATATGCCATGTATGAGCAAGGTAATTGCCCATTAGCAAGGTAACAAAGAGCGAGAGGGAAAGAATACTTAAGGGCCGAAAATCGACGTCGACACTTAGAGTTCCAGGTTAGCGAATGGTTATTCCTGAAGACGTCACCTATGGAAGGTATAATAAGACTGGGCAGGAAGGGAAGGCTCAATCCAAGATACAGTAGACCTTATCAAATTGTCTGCAGTGTTGGCAAAGTCACCCACGAATCAGAGTTACCACCGATTTAAAGCGGTACATCCAGTTTTCCACGTGCCTATGCCTCGCAAATGTGTTGGTGACCCTTCCCAAGTGTTTCATAAAAATGATATCTAGGTGACAGAGAAGCTACCGTATAAGGAATAGTCTGTGTCTATAACGGATGGTCAGGTGATAAGGTTATATGCCAAAGATGTGGTTCCGGTTAAAGTATTGCGGCCAAACAATAATAAAGAGGGGACGATCTGGGAAGTCGGTGGAAGAAATGAAGAGGAAGTATTCCTAATTATCTCCTATGCCCACAAGCAATCTAAACTTTTAAGACGGGAAGGTTAAATGGTCATCCGTGACAATTATAGAGGAGACCCCCCGAAGTATTATAATACGCCATGAGGCCGGTTCAACATTCGAGGACGAATGTTCTAAAGGAGGGGAGGATGTTATATCCCGCATTTTGTACATTCGGATAATTCAAGATAATCGCGAGAAGTTAAGGACGAGGTTATATTTTGATTTTTGTTTAGCACACAAGTTGCTTAAGAAAAATTTTGATGTGGAAATGTTAAGAAAGGCTAGGGGTAAAAAGGGAAATTCGCAAGATGACTCTTAGAAATACGGAGGAAGGCTAAGGGCAAATTTGGAATTTGGAAAAATAAATTTTCATGGATTAAAAAAAAAATGGGGGCTTAAGTTATGGGCCAAAGTGGCCGGCCAAAGATGAAGTGGGCCAAGGCCCACATGGAATTAAAATAAATAACACAAGAGAGGACCAATTCATCACATTATTCATCTTATCCTTAGAACTCTCAAGAAACTAGAAGAAGAAAGAGAGGAGCAAGGCCATTCGGCCATGTATGGTTGAGCAAGAACCTTGAGAAAAAATTGTTCAAAAATTATTTTCCTACTAATTGGAAGGTCCCTAGCAAAGTGAAGTAATTATTGGAGCAAGAAAAACATCTATTCTTGCAAAAGGCAACTTTAGCCAAGAGAGAAGTTGAAGGAAAAAGATCTTGCGAAGCGAAAGACTTAGGTTCGGATTAGCGTAAAAAGCGGGCAAGGTATGTAAGGCTTACCTTTCTTTCTTTTGGCATGACCTGTATGAAACGAGCAAATGACGTATATGTATGAGTTCAAAGAATTTCTTATTCTTAGACCCACTAGGGTGGCTAATAATCTTGACTTCCATAAGCTGTTTCATATGATTTTGATGTGTATCCATAATGTCCGAATTTTGTTTGATATGTTTCCGAATTGGCATTCGAAAGATAACTGATATGGCTTATGTCTTGATTTCCCAAATGATAGTACGTTTGATTATTCCGCTAAGTCCTTGTTACACTTTGATATGTACACATGATTTTAAAAGCAACATTTGATTTGATCCATATGATATCCGAAAGATACTTGATGTGATTGTTGCTTCGATTCTCCAAAAATGGATTCTGAAATGTTCGTAGAAGCTTCTGTACTTCAAACGCTCATAACTTTCTCACACTAAGTCGGATTGACCCGAAACTTGTTTCTGAGCCCTCCGATGTCGGTAAGTATATTCATTTGTCGAGTCTTGATTTATACGCATATAGTTTCTCACTACTCTGCTCGTGCACGCCTTAATATGTCTAATCACCGAGTCCTGGGCCGGGTATGTTATCGTGCGCACTCCTCTGCATTATTCACCGAGTCTCTTAATGGGCCGGGTACGGTATATGTTTATGATGATATGATGATGATGATGATGTGTTATGGTGGCCAGGAGGGCATATGATGATTTGATTCACCGAGTCCCTTAATGGGCCGCGTACGGTATGATTCATTCACCGAGTCCCTCACTAGAGGGTCGGGTATGGTATGTATATATGTATATGCATGATGACATGATGGCATACTGATATGATAATATGACTTCACTTACCGAGTCCCTCACTAGAGGGCCGGGTACGGTATATATGTGATATATGATGTTGATATGCATGACTCTATTCACCGAGTCCCTTACTAGAGGGCCGGGTACGGTATATGTATACATGTATTCATAATGACATAATGACATGATTTCAGTCACCGAGTCCCATGATGGGCCGGGTACGGTATGTGATATGTAAATGTTTGATTCTATTCCGTACTACACAGGTACAGTGTTTTCTTGACTATGATACTTGACTCTCGGAATCTCTATTTCAGTTATGATCCTTCCAGTTATATTTCATGCCTTACATACTCAGTACATATTCCGTACTGACCCCTTTTCTTCGGGGGCTTCGTTTCATGCCCGCAGGTACAGACGTTCGTGTGAGTGACCCGACAGCTTAGGCTATCCGCTCTGCTGCCTTGGAGTGCTCCCTTGTTCTGGAGCCCATATTTTGGTACATTCTCTTCTGTAATGTATATGTATGTGTATATTCAGGGGTACGGCGGGGCCCTGTCCCGTCATATGTTTCTATTGTGTTTGTTAGAGGCCTGTAGACATATATGTGGGTCATGGGTCATTATTGTTCGGTTATGTCTGTGATTTGCGTCTAAGCGGTCCTATTTGCTATGCCAGCCTTAACGGCTTGCATGTATATATATATACTTATGCACATGCTTTGGACGATCTGTTCTACGTCAGCCTTGGTGGCTCCTGTATGACGTGTTTGATATATGTGACCGCTTAAGATAACATCTGCCCTTAATATCCGTAATGATTAATGTATGCTGGATAGGAATAATTTATGGATATGTCGATTTGGTAAGTTGGAGCGTATGGGTGTCCAGCACGGGCACTAGTCACGGCCCACGAGGTTGGGTCGTGACAAATATTGTGTCATCAGCATATGATAGGTGATTGATTTGAGGACTCCATTTTGGCATTCGATAGCCTATGAAACTTGGCTTCTCATGTAACTTATTCAGACTCCTTGTTAAGACCTCTGCTGCTATAATGAACAATTTAGGAGAAAGTGGATCACCTTGATTTACCCCCCTACTTGATCTTAAAAAACCATGACTTTGACCATTGATTAATACTGAATACCAGTTGTTTGAAAGCAATCTCCATACTAAATCAATGAGAACCTCTCCAAACCCAAACTATCTCAACACTTTAGTCAAAAAAATCCAGGAGAGTCTATCATATGCCTTTGCCATGTCTAATTTGATCACCATATTAGTATTTTTAGCTCTCAAGTTAATATCTCTGATGATCTCCTGTGCCAGTAATATGTTTTCTGCAATGCTCCTTCCTTTCACAAATCCTGTCTGATTGTGAGAAATAATATTAGGAAGAACCTTTGCCAATCTATTCTGTAGTATTTTTGACAGTATCTTATTGGAGAAAGAGCTGAGACTGATAGGCCTCATATCACTAAAAGTAGTAATCACCTCCTTCTTTGGTAACAAAACCAAATTAGTATGTGTGATGAATTATGGTATCTCATATCCACAAAAGAAGGCTCTAACCATTTGAATCACATCCAACTTGATAACCTCCCAACACTTCTGATAAAACTGTCCTGTGAATTCATCAGGCCCACTAGCACTGTCCCTATTGAGTGAAAACACAACCTCCTTTACTTTACTTTCAGATGGCAACTCTTCCATATTCTATTGTTGTTCTTCAGTTATCAATTTAGGAATATTTTTCAACAATGCATAATCCCCTCCTGAATTTTCTTCACTAAACCGTTACTCAAAGAACCTGATTGCCTCAGAACCAATAGCTACTTCATTTTCCAACCATGTACCAGAAGGATCTTGTATTCTTTTCAGAGTTAGTTTATTTCTCCTGCCCTTCACATATGAATGGAAGAATTTTGTATTTGTCTCCATTATTGAACCATTTCATACCAGCTTTCTGCTTCTAATACTCTTCCTCCAAGTGTAAAAATCTGGTTAGTTCAGCCTGTGCTTGATGTAACAACATTCTATTCTCCCTTGAAGCATTATTTTCAAACTGCAACTCCTTCACCTTTATAGTATCTTCAATAGTGGCAATCTGCTGAAATATATTCCCATATGTGCTCCTACTCCATTGAACCAGTGCTCTTTTAAGTTTCTTCAACTTGTGATGAAATACATAGAATGGATTTCCACAGAAATCAGCAGTCCAATTCTCCCTTACCACCTCCATAAATGTATGATGCTTTGTCCAGAAGTTAAGAAACTTAAAAGATTTGACAATAGGATGTGCATTGCTGTTACACTCAAGATGTAGTGGTGCATGATCAGAACCATGTCTAATCATATGATTCGCTTCTGTGGATGGCATGATATCTAACACTTGCTGATTCACCAGTATTTTATCTAACCTTTTGAATATGCAATCTTCTTCAGTCCTCCCATTCCACCATGTGAATTTACTTCCAGTGAATCCTACATCAATCAAACCATAACTTTGTATACAGGTAGAAAAATCCAAAGTCTCATTGGATGAGACTGTAAGTCCACCTTGCTTCTCCTCATCAGACACTATGACATTAAAATCCCCTCCTATTATCCAAGAAAGGTCTTGTTGATTTACCAAGTCTACCATATCTTCCCACAACTCCTCCCTCTCCTGTCTATCACATTTAGCATAGACTACTGACACCAGCATTGATTGATTCAAGGATGAGTGAGTTAGTTGCAAAGTAACATGTTGTTCTGATTCAGATATAACTACACCAAGCCATTCATCTGTCCAAAAAATCCAGATTTTTCCTGAACAATTCACCTTGCAATTTTGAAAGCCTAACTTCCTTCTATACTCTTCAATAGCAATAGGATCTTGAAAAGGTTACATTAGGCCTGTGATAGAATAATGAAATCTCCTCTTTAGTTCAATTAACCTCTCAAAAGATTTCTGAGTGTTAACTGACCTAATATTCCAAAATAAAGCTTTGTCTATCATTGAGAATTATTAGTTTTGTTCTTACTCCTCCTTGTTGAAACTCCTGCCACTAGAATACTGGTACTTCTGACAGGTTTTTGTTTATTTGTTGCCTGTTTCAATTTCTGCACACTTCTAGGGGATAAATCTGCCTCTTTTGCTATATCCTCAATGTTCTGAGCTAAATCTTTCTCATCTTGGCTATTGAGATCAGCTTGGGCCTGTATCTCCTCTTGCTTTCCATGTTGTGAAATCTCTACTTGTTCCACAGGCAAGATGCCAGAAATATTACTCTCTGGTGGCCTTGTACCTTCTTTTCCTTGATTATCCTCCACTTCCTCCTCTGATATTGGAGTCCCATCATGATCATCATCCTCCTGCAACACATCACCTAACCTGTTTTCTTCCTCCAGATTTTTGTTGATTAAGATGTCACTAGTTTCTTCTGAATCATGTTCCTTTTCCTGACTAAATGTACCTGAGGTCACCTTAGACACCTGCTGAGATAACATCTCCCCTTTATCATTGAGTTGTTTACCAAAATTCTTCTCAATCCATTCCTTTGCTGATATCCTGTCCACCTTTTTTAATTCATCTATCTGTTTTTCCTTTGATTCTTCCATCTGTTTTTCCTTGACCCTCTCATTATTGTCTACAATTTGCTGCACTGTAACAATTTGATTTAGAGCATCAGACATCTTTTCTACAACACCTGAGGATTTCTGCACATCAGTCACATCTACTATATCCTCATCTGTATTCTGCAATGCTGCATATTGATTATTTTGCAGAGTTTGATTCTCCTTTGGTTTCCAAGCATTTTCATCATATTTACCTCTATGAAAGTGCCTGTTATTCCTTTGTTTTCCTTTCTTCTCCTTGAATCCATCATCATCATTGCCCTCTACAGGCTGTACCTTGTCTGCTATTTCCTTCTCTTTCATTATGTTACCATTTGTCCCTTTGTACTCCTTAATATCAGACCTGCTATTTTTTGCATTCTTTTGCTCCTTATTCTTCCTTTGATCTGCCTTATTGTTTTCCTCCTGTTCTTTGTCTGAGCTTTTTTCTTCATCCTTGGGATACAATTCTGGATGAATGACATAGCAATCTTGCTCATTATGTCCTTGAAGTTTGCAGTTTTTGCAGTACTTAGGAACATAATCATAATTGATCTTTATCCATTTATCCACAATCTCCCCAATACTCTTCTTCTTCATTCTTATATATATTCTCTTTGGGAATTCTCCAAGCAAGTCTACTTCTACCTTCACTCTCGCACAACTTGGCCTGGTTTAAATAGTTGTGGCCATATCAACTTGTAGGGGCTTTCCAACAGCAGAGGCAAGTGAAAAACCTGTTTCTTTCACAAAATAGTTAGGAGGTAGTGATGGGAATGATATCCATGCAATTGCAATCTTCATTTACTCCTCTAGATCAAACCATGGATCCCATTTGAAAGTACGCATGGGATAGGACCAGTTCTTATGCATAATGTAATATGCAGGTTTGGACAATAAGGTCACGTAATCTTCTAAAGAAGAAGCACGCATTAGTACATATCTATTGCTCAACAAGCCGATAATAGACTCTCCTTTCAAACCACATTGCTTTGGAATTAATGTTCTCAAATCTTTCACGTCAGGCCAGCCATATGAGAGTTTCCCCACGACAGCATATTGTAGTTTTTCCTTAATAATCATCTGCTCAATCTCCTCTTCATCCCATACTACCATGGGATCTCGATGCAAATATGTAATAGTCTTCATGGGTAAAGTAGGGTTGTACGTAGTAGTAGAATTATTAGGGTTAAGGGCTGTTGCATAAGTTTGGTTCGGTAAGAGGTGAGTAGGTTGTGTAGGTACTGTTGTGTTAGTCTGGACAGCCATAATAGGCGGCTGTCCAGTGGCCGGAGAGGCCATTGTCGCCGTGAAAAGGTTAGAAGTTATTAGGGTTTTGGCTAGGTTTAGGGTTTCGGCTTAGAGAGGGAATTTTTACAATTCTATGAAAGTTTACGTTTGATTATCGTTTCTATCTATTAAATTTCTATATTTTTGGGTTGCTTATTTATTCTTGCGCTTAATTGTTTAATTACTTGATCACTAATTAGACACTCTCTGTGGTGCGTGAATTGGACTTGAAAAAGGGAATTCACGTACGTAATAAGAATAAATAGAGTTTGTTCGATTGAATCGTTTCACTACTGAGGATAGAGATATACCATTTAGCCCTACTTAGTTGAATACGGAGAATTAAATGCGTTCTTGTTACCTCTGACGACCATAGAGATATAGGCGTTATAGTAGTATCGACAGGCTTGTGAGTAGTTTGAGTAAATATCATAAAGTTACAATTAACCCATCAACTAGTAACCCATAGATAGAACGATTTGAAGACTCAACTGGATTGTTAGTGGTCATAACCCTAGACCTATCTATTCTCTAATAAAAATCTGCTCGTTCTTGGTTGAATTTCATTATATATTATATTATTTTTAGTTAGTTAATAATTCTATCTTGAGATTTTATTTCTTGTTTAGATAATTAGCATTAGTTTAATTTATTAAATAGTTAATCACCTTTTAGGTCTTCTTCTCCAAGATGAAGATATGATGTTGCCAAGAACACCCAAATTCAAAACCCTTTCAAATCTTCTTGTTTTTCTACCAACTTTTAGATCTAGGATCCCATTCACCTAGAGAACAAGACTCAACACCCAATTAGGTTCAAGTTAACCCTAAATTTGAAGACCCATTTGAAGTTCTTCAAGTTCTTCAAACCTTTGAAATCCAAAAATGGTAGATCCTTCAAATTAGCACCAAATTAACTCAAATTTCGGATCTAAGTTCCCTATGATGTAGAGAACAAAGTCCAATAGTTAATTTCACCAATTGAACCCTTAATCAATAAATCCACTTTTTGAATTTCAAGCTTTTGAAGGTCCTTCAATGGTGAAAATCACAAACCCTTTCCAAATCTCTTCAAATATCGTTTCCAAGGGTTTTTCACACTAACAAACCCATATCTAATATCAAAATCAACAAACAACAACAAAATTTTGGTCGAATCAATTAAAGCTCACGGTTTCTTCAAAAGCCTTCAAGTTCAACAATGGTGAACTACTCCAAACTTCACCAAACGAACTCAACTCTTGGATTTAGGGGTTTTGGATATCAACAAACTCAAATATAACTTCAAATTCGAGAAACAAGAAATTTTTTTTTGTGGTTTTTAGAATATGGATTTTTTTTTGGATATATATATATATATATATATATATATATATACATATACATATACATACATACATATATATGTTTTTTTTGAATTTTCTTTGAACCAAGGATTGAAGAATGTAAGAACACTCTTCTAAACTAGCTCTTGATACCAAATGATACGAATCGAATTGGGGAAGAACCAATTCAATCCAAAAATGCGGAATTTAAAGATACAAAGAAAAGGGTATGAGAAAAGAGGATAAAAGCAAGACCCAATTAGGTTGAATTTATGGGCAACCTTGGATAAATGAAATCCAACACCTCCCAATCTAATTCAATCCTAAAAGAACCTATACTATTTGAAATCAAGGCAAGAGCGATTCAAATGAATCCACAAATGAACAACTGTTCATGAAATCAATGTAATTAAAGGTTCAAAGACCAACAATGGAATCCACGATTATACTCACTAACCTTAAAGCTACTAAGCTAGACAATCTATCTCCAAAGGAGTTTCTCAATTCATCATTCAACATAATCTAAGTAAATGAAATGTCTAAGTATAGTATTTATAATCCTAGACTAAAGAAAACTAAGTTATTACAAAAATACCATTAATGAGGCAAAGGCCTTGTTTGGCTAGTCTTCTTAATGTAGTCTGAAATTCAAGGATTGACCTTCAATGGCCAAACAAGTCCTTCCTTGCATAGATGGCCCTCTAATCATCCTTGAATGCAGGGCCTTCTTATAAGCATAACCCTTCTTGGGCAAGGTAGCCACTTGCACAAATAGCCCTTTGCGCAAATAGCCATTTTTCGGCCTTGAATAACCCAAGCTTGTAATTGTAGCCACTTTAAGAGGCAAGCCTTGGGCCTTGGACTATTGACTTCTTATCCCATGCTATCTCCCATAGCTTGAAGGCCCTCCAATGACTCCATTTAAATGTTCCCAAAGCTTCATCCTCCATGAATCTGCTTCCAATACAAATCCTTGGAGAACATTGAGTAGTTGAGTCAATTGTGCCATTTAGGATCATATCAAATTCCATTAAGGGATTTGTACTTCTCGACCACTAATTTGCAGAAAAATAAGAAAAAGAACGAGTAAATACCGTGTTTGGTGAAGAAATTGACGGAGCATTAAATGTTTTCCCGTTCTGATTATGCAAGGATTGCAAAAAGTGTTTGTACACATGTATTTCTCCACAAATGGCATGGGTGACGTGAAGATAGAAAGGTGGGCTGAGGCGGCATTTTAGGGTTTCTGTAGAGAAACCCTTCATTGTGAATGAAGGGGTTGTTTGGCATATACCTGTGGTACATGTTTGGTGTGAAAAGGAAGACTTAGGCCGGTCTCATCCATTTAGGCTGGACTCAGTCTGATATTAAAGAAGAACACGAAGGGAGCCCAAATCATTAATTATATATATACATGCTGTACCTGTATATATACGTATATTTGCGTATATATGTGTATTTATGGCAAGGCAAATACGTAACTTGTACCACATGGCTAAAATTGAAAAACGTCCATTGATTAAACATTTCAATTAAGACCCAATTAAAACTAATTAGCAAATTAATCAATTTTAAAACCACGGTCAATTGCATAAAAGAACTTAAATTGCAAATATAGCCTTAATTGAGCTAGACCATGAAATTGGTTAATTTCAATTATGACCATAATTAGCCTAATTAAACAATTAAAGACAAGTTTTGCAATAATGACCTCCATTTTTTAAGCCATCAATTTGGCTATTTCAATTATGGCCTGATTAGCCAACATTTGATTATTTCAATTGTGGCCCCAATTAACCATTTAGTAAGCTACTTATGAAATTAACCACAATTAGACACTTGATTAATTATGATTAACTCAAGAAATTGCATAAATGCAAATTGAATATGCAAAATTAAGAATTGAGGGGTAAAATGATTAATTCATTTAATTAATCAGACTTCTACAATTAAACGGAGTAAAATGCTTGCTAATTGATTTTTTGATAATTTTGACAATTAAATAAATAATTGTTTTAAATTATCTGCTTGATTGAATTTAGAAAATGTTCCATACTAACTATAAAAATGTTTAAATTAATTTCTTAATGATCTGTAATATTATTGAAGTTGTTTTGCCCAATGAAATGGCAAAATATTATCTAAATAATTTTATAAAATTATTTTGACTTTTGAAAAAATACACATTTCACTCCATTTGATATCCAAAGACTTTGGATAATTAAAATAAAATATGGTAGGTCAAAAATTAGCTATCAACAACCATTTCAGAAAAAAGGGTTGGAAAAAAGACAAGAAATGAAGAAATTACACATAAATTATGAGCAGAAATTATCCCAGTATACATCAAGTATACAGTTATAAACAATAAGTAAACCCCCCTTGTATACTCAGAGTATATAGGGTGTATATACCACTGTTTCTCAGGAAATATCAATGCATACATGCTTTGTTCATTCACTTGATCGAGGAGAAAGGCAAGCAATTATGAAATCTACCACATATATGCACAACCTCCATTCTTTCATAAGAATATAAGCAAATAGAAGGGGAAAGTAAGTGGACAGCTCCAGCACATTCAAAGAAAGGAAAAGCAGGGAAATAAACATGGTAAACATGATTCAATTTGGCAAGATATATAGTCACATGTATTTGTAAACAAAAATTTTTAAAATAAATAAATAAACATGGTAAACATGATTCAATTTGGCAAGATATATATTCACATGTATTTGTAAAAAAATAAAAATAAAAAAGAGAACAAGCCTTAGAGAAGCCATAGAGATTGTCTTGTTCAGTCCATTTCTTAATTAAAGTCCAACAAATCCAAATACACATTCAAGGTGTTCCCATATCTCATGAATTAACAAAGAGGAACCCCCAGTAGTCTAGAATAAGTAGTATTAGGCTGATTTATACTCGAAGCCTTTCCTAATCCCTCTTTAACCCTAAGATATCACTCAATATTCATTTATGAGATAAGTGACACATCCTTGGCGCACCAGTAGAATACAAGACCAGGCACCATATAACCTACTTAAGACTTTGTCATTGCATCATATACACAGAAGTAAAGGATATCAAAGTTTATCCTTTTAAAAAGAAAAAAATTGACCAGAGAGGGTTGGGAAAGGGATCATGCTTCATAGGTTGTGAAGATGTAACACTCCGTATATTCGGGCTAGGTGTGGATGTGTTAACGTGACATTTTAACCATATGCAGTCCCATGAAGATATAACACTCCGTATATTCGGGTTAGGTGTGGATGTGTTAACGTGACATTTTAACCATATGCAGTCCCATCGGTATGAGTTTGGGTGGAAATAGTTGTTTTGGAATCAAGAAGAATAGTGAGGTGCTTAAGATTCGATAGAATGTGCTATGTTTACGGTAGGTCTGCCTTTACGCCCGATTTTGTGAAAATGTGTTGACAATTAGAGAATGCTTAAAACATAAAAGTTGTAGCCCTTTTGATACAATTCTACCTAGGAAACTCTAGAAAAACCAAAGAACAAGAAAATCAAAATAAAGGGTGGAAGAAGAGTAGAAATGGAAGAGGATAGATGGATAGATACTTGACCCAAGAGCAAGAAATCTATGGAAAAGAAAGGGTATATCAAACCCTAATTCTTCCAATGGGATTTACGAACCCTAGAACCTAAGCAATTCGAATCAACAAACGACTCAAATGAATCCACAAATGAGCAACATTGAATTCGATGGAAATAAGCAATTCACTTCACAACTAGGAAGCAACACTTGGTTAACCCACCAAACAATCTATATTAATCTAAGACTATCAACTACAATCTCTCATAAGAGTTTTCTTCATTCAACATAATCCAAAGATGAAAATAACATAAGTCTAGTATTCATACTAAGAGACTTAAGAGCTAGGCTAGTTATTACAAGAATGCCATTAATGAGGCAAGGGCCTTGTTTGGCTAGTTAGATGTTAGCTTGAAATCCGAAAAAGGCTCCTCTTGTACATATAGCCATCATCCAATGCTCAAGCTTGCAATTGTGACCCTTTTGCATCCATGGCCCTTCTTTGCACGTCTAGCCACATTTGCATTTCTGTCCATTTGAGACTCTAGCCACTTTGAGTGTTGGCCTTCTTTCTCGTAGCTTCTTCTTTCATTCCTCTCCAAGCTACTTTCCATACTTAATAAGCCTTCTTTTGGGGATTTTGTGCCTCTCCATAGGTCTCCAATGCTCCTTTGGTCATCCCCCAAGCTTGCGTGGATTGGATTCCCATGCCTTGGTCTTCAATGTGAGCCTTCAAGCGAGGTGTGCCTAGTAGGGTCATATCATCCTCCTCTTTTTGAAAAGGATTCGTCCTCGAATCCAAACCTTGAAAAAGCCAAAGGAAGATGGAAGACAACATACTCCTTAAAGATTGAGGGTTAGCACACACAATAATAACCATGTAATCATGCCAAGGATGAATAAATTGGTGGTACAACCACACATCAATAGTAGTCATGCATAGAGAGTGCATATATGGGATTTCAACAAGGTGAATTTCCCAAAATTCAAGAAATAACTCACTCCCCAAGAAACTTTTACCTTCATTTTGACTAATTGTAAGATGTAAAGTAAGGTCATTCCAACCTAGAGCCAAACCCACTACACTAGTCTCCTCAAACAATGGTTTCACTACCAAGACATAACAAGAGGACACTATACCGGGGTCATAAACAAAGATATGCCTCAGGTCATGGTCTACACATCCCACTTGAAAACCCATCATAAATTTAAGAAACAACATACAAAGGGTTTTATAAGCAAAGAGGTCATAAGGAAAGGTATCACACAAGAGATAGTTAGCAATTTGTAGCCAAGTTTTACCCTTCTTTGCAAAATAATCCCTTTTAGCAATCAAGTCAAAATCCCTCAAGAGGAGGTTTTTCTCACCAAGAAATGGATCATCATACCATAGTGGAATTTTGGTGACTTTGTGATTTCAAAGAATGGATTCATTTTCAATATCACAAAACACAAGGTCATGCATTTCACAATCATCTACTATATCATTATCAAGCAAATTACTATCCTTGAAGAGAGTATGCCCAATCACAAGATCACATCCAAAATAAGCAAGTTCACTCTCAAAAGGATCAATATGAACACAAGTGCTACCAGTAGATGGGCACAATTTACTCTTGCAAGAAGAGTCAATATAGTCATCAAAAGGATCAACTAGTGTGTAAGCACTTTTCACCAAGACATCATCTATTAACAAAGGGTCACTAATTCCCACACAAGGCAAAAATTTACCTCTACTAAATTGTTCATCAAGCACAAAGTGATCCACATTTGCTAAAGTAGAAGGGTTAGCTTTGTTACCTCTTTGTTGAAGCACATCACCTTTGCCAATTTGGTAAAGTTCCTTGTATTGGCCTCCCTCTTTGGAAGAGGGTAGCACCACTTCATCCTCCAAAGGAACTTGGAAACTCTGGTCCATGTCCTCTTTGTGGTGATCATCCACATAAGTACCTACAAAAGAAACAAGATAAATAGAAGAAATAGAAAGGTTGGAGGGTTAGCTTGACTTGGCACCAAGTCCTTCTATTCACCACACCTTTCCTCTCCTTCTAACATTCCTCTAGCGACCATACACTTCTTACTCTTCTCTTGGGTCGAACCTTGTCCTCCTTGAGCAACAAAGGCCTCCTTTTCACTCACATCCATTTCCTCATTTTTCATCTCACGTAACTTCTTCATGACTCTATAGTCTTCATGGACTTCATGGGGAGTCAATGGAGCAAGTACATGCTTTTTACCCTTGACCACAAAAGAATACTTGTTGGTCCGCCCACTATGTTGAGCATCCACATGAAATTGCCAAGCTCTTCCAAGCAAAATATGGCACGCTTGCATTGGCACCACATCACATAAGATTTCATCCTCATATCTCCCAATGCTCAATTTGATAATCGCTTGCTTGGTCACCCGCATTTCTCCACTTTCATTGAACCATTGAAGCTTGTAGGGGCTAGGGTGTTTTCTTGTGGGGAATTTCATACTTTCAACCAAGAATTGGCTAACTGCATTAGTGTAACTCCCACTATTAATGAACAAGGAAAAAACCTTATCCAAAATCTTACACCTAGCATGAAACAAGTTATCCAGTTGGTCACTCTCTTCCCTAGCTAGAGCTCCTATGCCTCTTGTCACGACCCGACTCGGGGCCGCGACGAGCTCTCGGTGCTAGCCCACCCGGGCACCCTCTTAGCTTACTCTTATGCTTACATCTAGGTGAGCCACATAATTATACATGCATTTCCATTCATTCGTCAACTAGTCACATTTGGACAACAACACATTTATATCATCATAGGCATCTATGACACATCAATGTACATGGGCCAACGTGGCCGACAAAATGATATACAAAACATAGGCCGACAAGGCCAAACACAGCTACCCACACACACACATGTCTACGAGCCTCTAAGAGTATAACATATCACATTAGCGGGATAGGACCCCACTATGCCCATAATTATATACACAAAAGAATGAGTACCCAAAAGATATGGCTCCGAAAGAAATGGAGCTCTCTATGTAATCTCCGAATAGGCAGCTATGGATCAAGTCTGTCTCTCTGTGCACCTGCGGGTATGACGCAACATCCACAAACAAAAGGACGTCAGTACGAAGAATGTACTGAGTATGTAAAGCATGAGCAACATCAATAAATAAGCATCATGAACAACATATGAAATAGCATAGGAGGGGGGAGACAATAATATCATCGTCATAGCGCTTACCTGCCTTTCGTAGGACTTTCCATTTTTCATACGTATTTGTACACCTACGTCATCATCTGTATTCCATAATAGTACTAGTACCCTACTTGTGCTCATATTCGTATACATGTCCTCATTCGTATTCTTATACATAGTCTTATCACATTCATATTCATATTATATACATAGTAATTTCATATACATGGCATTTACATAGCATACCCGACCTCATAGGATCGGTGTTTCATACATACTTGGCCAACCAAGGCTCAAGGTTACTCATACCTGGCCCTACCAAGAATTCAGGGTTATCCGCACCATCTGCAGAGGTGTGCGCGCGTTTCGTAATCGTATACATACTTTATACATATTCATATACATATATCCAACCCGGCGTTATAAGCTCGGGGTGTCATTATAGCCCTTCATAGGCACATGTAAGTATAATAGCCCGTAGGCACCTTTAGCATCATTATTATTATCATTGTCATCACTATCATCATCATTTTCGCTACATCTATATCTTATGCTTACTCGCCATATGGGGTGCGTAGTACAATCGTAGCACATATCGAGGATCGTGAGCTTATGAGCTCGGAGTGTCAATCGTTTGAATATAACATACTCATATAGAGGATTTAAGAGTTTGGCCAACGAACCATGCCTTATGAAAGAAGGGTTAGCCTTACATACCTTTTCGTCGGACTATTCTACACTTGCACGCTTCCTTCCAATGCTAGCGTCTATACCTTCATTAATATCATAACGATGGCCATTAGTCATTCACATTATCCACATTATCTAGATTCCTTAATTTGCCTCTAATTCACCCATATTCATGGTCATAACATCCAACTTCGCCCATTCATCTAAAGTGTCTAGTTCATGATCTTAGTACCATTTATAATGCATTCATATCACAACACGACAAAATTCATGATTCAATTCAAATTATTCCTCAAAATGTCACTATTCATCATTTATGACGTACTTGACCATATTTTCTACAATCCATGTATTTCAACTCTTCAATACCTTAAACATCATGTAAAAATCGTGAATCTTACCTTAGAAGTTGTAGGAACAGCTTTGATTAGTAATACTCCACTTTGAGCAAAACCCTAGTTTTTCTCCATTTGGATTTCTTGACCTAGATGATATTTGATGATGTTCTTACTCTTGATTCACCTTCTTTTATGTTGTTGATCCTTAATATCCTTGAAAACTGGTATAATAAATGTAGAGAGAGGTTTTAGAGAGAAGTGGTGTAATGTTGTAATGAAATAAAATAAGTGTTGGTTCCCTTATTTAATGAATTGCAAAAATCTGTGCTGGGTGAACAGTGGTCATCCATGGAGGTTTACGGTCCGTATTCCACTTTACGGACCGTCCCTCGTGGTCGTCTTTAACCATCTCCAGAACCAGAAACTTTGGCTGCATGCATGGTAATTTACGACCATGGTTTACGGGCCGTAAATCACTTTACGGTCCGTCCTCCTGGTCGTATTTTACCATTTCTCAACTGGGCAGAAAGTCAAAGTCTTGCATGGTAATTTACGACTGCCAGTTTACGGTCCGTATACCAATTTACGGTCCATATTTTGCACTTTACGACCACTGGACAGATTTCAAATCTGCAACTTTTCATATCTCTTAGACTTCTCATTTTAATCACCCACGTACATGCACATGCATTGCTCACCTTATATCTCATCTTAACTTAGCCAACTTTCTCATCTCACATCGGATACCTTCGAAATCTCGCCTAAGGTCATCAAACGTCGTTTCTTGCTTATGGACCTCATGCACTCATACTTATCACTAGTTTGTTCGCTTACGTACCAACGAAAATTTTTTCCGAGGTGTAACATTCTCCCCCCCTTAAGAACATTCGTCCCCGAATGTTAAAGTGCTCGGGAGTTCTACAAAAATTTCGCCAGAGTTCCCCTTATAATATGGCGCTACCATCCTGCCACAACAACCCATAATATTGATGCCACATAGGGCCACAACATACCAACATAAAGATTTTGGCCACACATGACCCAAAAGCATAAAAGGAAATATACATACCTTATGATCTTAACGTCTCATCTTGGGCTTCTTCCAAGGGCTGAAATAAATGTGGGTATTTGGATCGCATACTTTCTTCTGCTTCCCGTGTCATCTCCTCTCGTTTACTGCTTCTCCATAGAACCTTAACCGAGGCCACCTCCTTGTTTCTAATCCTACGTACTTGCCTGTCTAATATGGCAATGGGTACCTCTTCATAAATCAATTTCTCTGTCACTTGCACGTCATTTACTGGGACGATCCTAGTGGGATCTCCAACACATTTTCGAAGCATCGAGACATGAAATACTGGATGGACTGACTCCAATTCCGGAGGTAGATCTAACTCATAGGACACTTTGCCTATTTTACGCACAATCTCATATGGTCCAATGTACCGGGGACTGAGCTTCCCCTTTTTTTCCAAATCTCATAACGCCTTTCATTGGCAACACTTTCAAGAATACCCAATCCTTCACTTTGAACTCCAAGTCTCTTCGACGATTATCCGCATAAGATTTATGACAATTTTGGGCTGCTAACAACCGATCTTGTATAAGCTTGACCTTCTCTATAGCTTGCTGGACCAAGTCTGGCCCTATCAATTTAGTTTCTCCGGTTTCAAACCACCCAATTGGGGATCTACACTTTCGCCCATATAAAGCTTCATATGGTGCCATTTGAATGCTGGAATGATACCTATTATTGTAAGCAAATTCAATGAGTGGCAAATGATCATCCCAATTCCCTCCAAAATCTATCATACATGCTCGTAACATATCCTCAAGAGTCTGAATAGTATGTTCAGCTTGTCCATCGGTCTGGGATGAAATGCCGTGCTAAGGCTAACTCGGGTCCCTAAATCCTCTTGGAAAGACCTCTAAAACTTAGCTGTAAACTGAGTCCCTCTGTCGGAGATAATAGATACCGGGACGCCATGGAGTTTTACTATCTCTTTAAGATAAAGCTTCGCATAATCTTCTGCCTCATAGGTCGTCCTGACCGGTAAGAAATGAGCTGACTTGGTGAGTCTATCCACAATCACCCATATGAAATCATACTTACGTCGAGAACGGGGTAAGCCTGAAATGAAGTCCATGTTAATCACTTCCCACTTCCAAGTTGGGATTTCCATAGCTTGCAACAATCCACCCGGCTTTTGGTGTTCAATCTTCACTTGTTGGCAATTAGGACACTGAGCTACGAATTCTGCTATATCTTTCTTCATCCCATTCCACCAATATATAGACTTAAGATCATGATACATCTTCGTCGCTCCGGGGTGAACAGAATAACGGGAACTATGAGCTTCTCTCAAAATCTGGTGGCGTAAACTTGCCACATCGGGAACACATAATCTTCCTCTACATCGGAGAGCTCCGTCTCCTGAAATGTCAAATGATGACTCCTTTTTCTGAGGGAGTGTATTTCTGTACTGCATTAGCATGGGATCCTCATATTGTCGCTTTTTCACTTCTGCCACTAGCGACGAGACTGCGGTATTCTGGATAGTAGCTCGGCTGCTACCTGAGTCCACTACTCGGACTCCTAGGCTAGCTAACTGTTGAAGCTCACAGGCCATCTCTTTCTTCTCTGGTCGTACATCACTTAGACTTCCCATCGACCTACGGCTAAGAGCATCAGCCACCACATTTGCCTTTCCGGGGTGGTACAGGATCTCAACATCATAGTCTTTTAGCAACTCTAGCCATCGTCGTTGCCGCAAATTCAACTCTTTCTGCTTGAAGATGTATTGAAGACTCTTATGATCTGTGTAAATATCCACGTGGACACCATATAAGTAATGTCTTCATATCTTTAATGCATGGACCACCGCGGCCAATTCTAAGTTATGGGTAGGATAATTCTGCTCATGTTTCCGCAATTGCCTTGAAGCATACGCAATCACCTTGCCATGTTGCATCAACACACAGCCTAGCCCAACACCTGAAGCGTCGCAATACACAATGTATCCTTCCAATCCCTCTAGAAGTGTCAGAACTGGGGAAGAAGTCAGTCGACCCTTTAACTCTTGGAAACTACGTTCGCAAGCATCTGTCCATTGAAACTTGGCTGATTTCTGTGTCAACTTTGTGAGTGGTGCAGAAATAGAGGAAAAACCTTCAACGAATCTCCTGTAATAACCTGCTAAGCCCAGAAAGCTACGAACCTCTGTAGGAGTTGTGGGTCTTGGCCAAGTTTTCACGGCCTCAATCTTTTGACTATCCACTCGAATACCATCGGCTGCCATAATATGCCCTAAAAATCCCACTGAGTTCAACCAGAACTCACATTTGGAAAACTTCGCAAACAATTCTCGAGTTCGAAGAACTCCAAGGACAATACGCAAATGATCCGCATGTTCTGCTTCAGATCTAGAATACACCAAAATATCATCAATGAATACGATTACAAATAAGTCCAGAAAGGACCGGAACACATTATTCATCAAATCCATAAATACCGCTGGCGCATTAGTTAGCCCAAATGACATAACCCGGAATTCAAAATGACCATATCTCGTTCTGAAGGCTGTCTTAGGGATATCTTTCTCCCTAACCCTCACTTGATGATACCCGGACCTCAAATCAATCTTTGAAAACCATTTGGCGCCTTGCAATTGATCAAACAAGTCATCAATCCTTGGGAGAGGATACTTATTCTTAATCGTTACTTTATTCAATTTCCTATAATCAATGCACATTCTCAGGGAGACATCTTTCTTTCGGACGAACAATACGGGTGCTCCCCACGGGGATGAACTAGGCCTAATGAAGCCTTTATCAAGCAAGTCCTTCCATTGCTCCTTCAACTCTTTCAATTCTGCGGGTGCCATTCTATATGGAGGAATAGATATAGGTGTGGTGCCTGGCAACACATCAATGGTAAAATCAATCTCCCGTTCGGGAGGAAGGCCTGGAAGCTCTTCCGGGAACACATCCGGAAATTCGTTCACTACGGGAACTGACTGAAGGGTCGGCGATTCAGCTTCTACATCTTGAACTCACACTAGATGCTAAATACATCCTTTCGTGATCATCTTCCTTGCCTTTAGATAAGAAATAAATATACCTTTTTTTGATGCCGCATTCCCTTTCCATTCTAAGACTGGTTCTCCCGGAAACTGGAAACGAACCATCTTCATTCGGCAATCAACATTGGCATAACAAGAAGCCAACCAATCCATGCCCATAATAACATCAAAATCTACCATTTCTAGCTCATATAAATCAATCATGGTACGACGGTCACAAATCGTGACTACACAATCCCTATATACTCGGCTAGCTATTACCGATTCACCCACGGGTGTGGACACCTAAAAAGGTTTGATCGACTCTGACTCTGCTATAAATTGACCCGCAATATAAGGAGTAACATATGATAACGTGGAGCCCGGATCAATCAAAGCATATACATCATGAGATAATACTGATAATATACCTGTGACCACGTCAGGAGAAGACTCTAGATCTTGGCGTCCAGCCAAGGCATAAATACGGTGCTGAGGACCGCTAGTACTAGGAGCTCTGCCTCTACCTCTACCATGGCCGACTGGCGCATGTGAACCTGGCCCCGTAGGGCGCACAGATGCCGAAGATCCGATTACCGACCCTGATGGTTGGGTCCTACCTCTACCATGTACTGAGGGGAAATCATGAAAAATATGGCCTGGTCGACCACATGAATAGCAACCATCTGAACCCAATCGGCATTGACCCCAATGCGACTTCCCACACTGGGAACATCATGGTATAGGTGGCCTTGACTGGCCTGAATCACCTCTAAACTGGGACCCCGAATAACTCTGACTCGGCCCGGGATGAGTAGATCTATCAAGGCTCTGGCCTGAAAACCGTGGAGGTGCACTGGTCATAGAATAGCGTGAATGTCTAAGGAACTGTTGCTTGTGTCCGCCTCTGGACTCACTTATTGGGCCCGAAGATCTGGCCCTCTTGGTATGTCCCCTATCTTGTTCACGTTCACTTCTCCGCTGCTGTAGGCATTCTTCTAAGTTCTGAGCATGTGCCTGAATGCATGTAATATCCATACCGTCCTGAAGGGACGCAGTCAAGCATTTGTCCATCAGATGGGGCCCTAGGCCCTTTACAAATCGGTGTACCCTGTCGCCCATATCTGCTACCATGGCCGAAGCATACCTGGCCAAGGAGTTAAAATGGAGGCTATACTCTAGGGCACTCATACAGCCTTGCCTCAAATTTAAGAATTTATCGGCCCTAGCTCGCCGAACTTCTGAGGGCATATAATGACGGAGAAAAGCATCTACAAACTCTTGCCATACCGGGGGAGGTGCATTGGCTCCCTGTGAAGCCATCCATACTGTATACCACTGGATCGAGACATCTCTCAATCTATATGACGCTAGCTCTACCGACTCGGTGTCTGAAGCATGTATCAATCAGAGCGTCCTTAGCATACCATCGATGAAATCTTGAGGATCCTCCTCCGGCTTTGACCCAAAGAATTCCAGAGAGTTCAAAGTAATGAAATCACGGGCTCTTGCACTAACAGAACTATCACCATACCCTGAACTGTGCCTCTGAGCCTGGGCCGCAACCAATTGAGTCAATAAAGTAATGGCCTCTTTTACATCTTGGCCCGAAGCATTTGGTGGAGGAGCTAGAGGTGCTGGAGCTGGGGCTGAGGCTCCCTCACGCTCCTCAGAGACGGGCACTGTCTGGGAGGACTGAGATTGAGCCGCACCCTGGGACTCACTTCCCTCTACTACCGGTGGCGGTGCTTTCTTAGCCCGCTTCTCTGCCACCGTCTTGCCCTTTTGGGCTGCCGTAGTCTTTTCCTTTTTAGGCATCTCTGAAATACACAACACACAATTTAGGATCAAGAAAATCAAACATCATAGCTCTATCGCACGATCCTTATGAAGAAAGAAGGTCATTTATTCTTAAAATGTCCGCAGCTTCTTGTTTATAAGTGTGGCGTACAACACACCCATAACCAAGACTCTACTAGACACGACTCGTAGACACACCCTAGGACTGAACTGCTCTGATACCACTTTTGTCACGACCCGACTCGGGGCCGCGACGAGCACCCGGTGCTAGCCCACCCGGGCACCCTCTTAGCTTACTCTTATGCTTACATCTAGGTGAGCCACATAATTATACATGCATTTCCATTCATTCGTCAACTAGTCCCATTTGGACAACAACACATTTATATCATCATAGGCATCTATGCCACATCAATGTACATGGGCCAACGTGGCCGACAAAATGATATACAAAACATAGGCCGACAAGGCCAAACACAGCTACCCACACACACACATGTCTACGAGCCTCTAAGAGTATAACATATCACATTAGCGGGACAGGACCCCGTTATGCCCATAATTATATACCCAAAATAATGAGTACCCAAAAGATATGGCTCCGAAGGAAATGGAGCTCTCTATGTAATCTCCGAATAGGCAGCTATGGATCAAGTCTGTCTCCCTGTGCACCTGCGGGCATGACGCAGCGTCCACAAACAAAAGGACGTCAGTACAAAGAATGTACTGAGTATGTAAAGCATGAGCAACATCAATAAATAAGCATCATGAACAACATACGAAATAACATAGGAGGGGGGAGACAATAATATCATCGTCATAGCGCTTACCTGCCTTTCGTAGGACTTTCCATTTTTCATACGTATTTGAACACCTACGTCATCATCCGTATTCCATAATAGTACTTGTACCCTACTTGTGCTCATATTCGTATACATGTCCTCATTCGTATTCTTATACACAGTCTTATCACATTCATATTCATATTATATATATAGTCATTTCATATACATGGCATTTACATAGCATACCCGACCTCATAGGATCGGTGTTTCATACATACTTGGCCAACCAAGGCTCAAGGTTACTCATACCTGGCCCTACCAAGGCATCAGGGTTATCCGTAACATCTGCAGAGGTGTGCGCGCGTTTCGTAATCGTGTACATACTTTATACATATTCATATACATATATCCTACCCGGCGTTATAAGCTCGGGGTGTCATTATAGCCCTTCATAGGCACGTGTAAGTATAATAGCCCGTAGGCACCTTTAGCATCATTATTATTATCATTGTCATCACTATCATCATCATTTTCGCTACATCTATATCTTATGCTTACTCGCCATATGGGGTGCGTAGTACAATCATAGCACATATCGAGGATCGTGAGCTTATGAGCTCGGAGTGTCAATCGTTTGAATACAACATACTCATATAGAGGATTTAAGAGTTTGGCCAAGGAACCATGCCTTATGAATGAAGGGTTAGCCTTACATACATTTTCATCGGACTATTCTACACTTGCACGCTTCCTTCCAATGCTAGCGTCTATACCTTCATTAATATCATAACGATGGCCATTAGTCATTCACATTATCCACATTATCTAGATTCCTTAATTTGCCTCTAATTCACCCATATTCATGGTCATAACATCCAACTTCGCCCATTCGTCTAAAGTTTCTAGTTCATGATCTTAGTACCATTTATAATGCATTCATATCACAACACGACAACATTCATGATTCAATTCAAATTATTCCTCAAAATGTCACTATTCATCATTCATGACCTACTTGACCATATTTTCTACAATCCATGTATTTCAACTCTTCAATACCTTAAACATCATGTAAAAATCATGAATCTTACCTTAGAAGTTGTAGGAACAAGCTTTGATTAATAATACTCCACTTTCAGCAAAACCCTAGTTTTTCTCCATTTGGATTTCTTGACCTAGATGATATTTGATGATGTTCTTACTCTTGATTCACCTTGTTTTATGTTGTTGATCCTTAAATATCCTAGAAAACTTGTACAATAAATGTAGAGAGAGGTTTTAGAGAGAAGTGGTGTAATGTTGTAATGAAATAAAATATGTGTTGGTTCCCTTATTTAATGAATTGCAAAAATCTGTGCTGGGTGAACAGTGGTCGTCCATGGAGGTTTACGGTCCGTATTCCACTTTAAGGACCGTCCCTCATGGCCGTCTTTAATTATCTCCAGAACCAGAAAATTTGGCTGCATGCATGGTAATTTATGACCATGGTTTACGGGTCGTAAATCACTTTACGGTCCGTCCTCCTGGTCGTATTTTACCATTTCTCAACTGGGCAGAAAGTCGAAATCTTGCATGGTAATTTACGACTGCCAGTTTATGGTCCGTATTTTGCACTTTACGACCACTGGGCAGATTTCAAATCTGCAACTTTTCATATCTCTTAGACTTCTCATTTTAATCACCCACGTCCATGCACATGCATTCCTCACCTTATATGTCATCTTAACTTAGCCAACTTTCTCATCTCATATCGGATACCTTCGAAATCTCGCCTAAGGTCATCAAACGTCGTTTCTTGCTCATGGACCTCATGCACTCATACTTATCACTAGTTCGTTCGCTTACGTACCAACGGAAAATTTTTCCGAGGTGTAACAGCTCTCCTAGGAACAATAGCATAATTCAAAGCCTCCTCATATCTCAATTCAACTTCATCCTCGGAATCACCCTCACACTCACTACTTTCTCCTTCCTTATCATGACCAACCCTGCCTTCATTTTCATCATCGGTTCGATATCCATCCCTCACTATAGTGATATTCCTCCGGTTGGGACACTCACTTGCAATATGTCCTCTACCTTGGCATCTGAAACATTGAATGGTAGATGGACGAGCGAAGTTAGGTTTAGCATTGTTACCTCCTTGGGCTTGGTCGTCTCCTCTAGCCTTGTAATCAAACTTAGCTTGAGGAGTCGGGGTAGTGATCATAGGCTTCTCCCAAGTGGACGGCTTCCACTTCTCTTTCCCTTGGTTCTAAGTTGAAGATGATTTGCTTTTGTCTTTGTAAGGCCTCTCTTCTTTTAGATCCGCTTCAACCTTGGACGCATCATGGAATGCCTCTTCTAGACTATTATAAGTCTTGAGCCGCATGGGTTTAGCAATGCCACGATTCGATTAGGCTACGAATCTTATAATGGTGCACTATTCTTGTTCTTCTAACTTGGCTTTCATCCGCAAGTCCTCAAACTCATCAAAATACTCTTCCACGCTTTTCGACCCTTGTTTCAACAAATACACCCTTTTGAGTGCATCTTGACGATATGTGGGTGGAAGCCACCTTGTTTCCATGAGCTCGATCAAGTCATTCCAAGTTGAAAGATCATAGATGTTTTGTTGAGCCCTTTGTAACTTCTTAGATTCCCACCAAGTAGAAGCGTACCCCTCAAATTGAGTGAGGGCATACTTTGTCTTTAAGGCCTCAGACACATTGTTTGTGAGGAAGATGCGCTCACTTTGCAATTTCCATTCAAGGAACTCTTTCGTATTGCTACCTCCTTGGAAAGTAGGAAGGTTCACCTTGATGGTGTTCAAATTCCACTCATTATCTTGCCATCTTCCCTAGTCTTCATAACCTTGGGCCCTTCCTAAGTCCACATGACCTTGGAACCTAACCTCATGGCTCGGAAATCTTTCAAATACTCCTCTTCCTCCCCTTCCCCGGTTATTCATCCCTCCACGCCTTCCTCCTTATCGGTTCTCATCCCATCACCGCTCCTCATCTACATCCTCCTATTGGTTTGGATATAGGTTTTGGTAGTGATTTGGGTATTGGTTTGGGAATTGGTGTTGGTATTGGTTTTGGTTAAGAAAGGGATCTTGTATTTGGGTTTGGGGTGGAGCTTGGGGTGCTTGTTGTAATACTACTTGAGGGATTGCCTCATTCGGGTTGTTTTGGTAAACTTGGGGATAGGTTTGTCGATTGGTGTTTTGGAATGTGGATGTTTGGGGTGGAAGGTTGGTCGTTAGGGGTGGTGGAACTCTTTAGGTGGAGGTGGTTGTGGCGTTGGGGTCGCACAAGGTATCTGCTTGTCCGGAGGTAATGGTTGGTATGGTTTCTTGTGTTCTATTCCCATCACATTCATTCCTAGAATGGGGAGTGCCCATTCTACTCGAACCATCCACTTGAACTTTCTCAATACTCACCATCCTCTCATCCATAGCATCTAATTTGGATTCCATCGCCGCCATTCTTTGGAGAATCAATTCTACTCCCTCCATGTTAGGGGGGTCTTGCGTATTGTGAGCGGACATTTAAACCTGGAAAACTAGCAAACAAGATTAGTAATAAAAGCCTCACTTCACTCGTACTGAACTCTCAAACCTTACCACACTCCCGTGCGCCTTCAAAGTTGTTGATGAATCGCTTAACCAATCGAATTCACACGGTTGCTTATACTTTGTGGTAGAATGGATTCTTACTAAGATGAAGGAAGGATGACCCAAAGCAAACGAACAAGAGCCAATAATGTTTCAACGAAATAAAACGAAGAAAAGCTTGAAAGAAATTAGCACAAAAGAAATGCGGACACAAGAACTAGTAAACACAAGTAGGAACAATTACCAAATGGTTACTAGTTGAGAGACACAACAAACAAAAATTGAATGCTAAAACGGAAAATAAATAAAATTTCGGGCCCGAGTAGGTGATAACTTGAAAACGCGACCGTGAAGCCCCAATTGATCTAAGGTATCAATTTGAAACAACAAATATTTTTTTGATTTCTACAGTTTTTTTTGTTCCCTACCAAAGGATTAGGGACACAATCAAACAAGCACTTCTAAGAATTTTTTTAAATTGAAATGAGTTAGAAGTGATGAAATCGTAATTGAATCAAGAAACGATCACCTTAGAATTGTTGGGGAGGAATCAAATCGTTTTCGGACACTTAGATGAACTGTCTGATAGTTGTGCGTTGGTTGTGCGTCGCACAACCAGCGTACAAAACACCCCTCTCTGAATCTAACACTTAGAAAAAATTTCAAAATTTTCAGAGTCGTGCGATGGTCATGCGTCGCACAAGGATCGCACAAAATACCCCTCTCTGAATCTGTGCAACACATGCTCTGCAGAAAATCAAAATTTTCCAAATTTTTTTTTGCCATGTGCGATGGCCGTGCACCGCACGTGCAGCGCACTCCCGTGCTGTGCTTTGGCCGTGCGACGCGTGGTCAGAACAAGCACTCCTGGGCTTCATTTTCTCAAACTTTGGGCCGAATTTCTTGGATCTGGTGACGTATTGGGCCCCACACGGCCTAGGATTTGCCCTTTTTGGCCCAACAAACAACTTTCTACTTGCCCTAGGAAGAAATTTTAGATCAAACCTTCTTCTTTGGTCTTCTTCTCTAATATGAAGATATGAATGTTCTTATGAACACCAAGAACACCCAAATGCAATCTAGGACCAAATCAACTCCTTTTTTTCTCCCATTTTCAGATCCAAGCTCCCTTTGATATGGAGAACAAAGCCCACTAATCAATTAGCTCCAATTTCAACTCAATCACCAAACCCACTTTTTGATTTTTCAAAGCTTCAAAGCTCAACAATGGTGATTCACTCCAAACCTAACCAAATGAACTCAACTCTTGGATTTAGGGGTTTTGGATATCAACAAAATCAAATATAACTTCAAATCTGAGAAACAAGAACAAAATTTTTGGGGTTTTAGAATATGATTTTTTTTGGGATTTTTTTTTATATATATTTTTTTGAATTTTCTTTGAACCAAGGATTGAAGAATGTCAGAGCACTCTTCTAAACTAGCTCTGATACCAAATGATACGATTCTACCTAGGAAACTCTAGAAAAAACAAAGAACAAGAAAATCAAAATAAAGGGCGGAAGAAGAGTAGAAATGGAAGAGGATAGAGGGATAGATACTTGACCCAAGAGCAAGAAATCTATGGACAAGAAAGGGTATATCAAACCCTAACCCTTCCAATCGAATTTACAAACCCTAGAAACTAAGCAATTCGAATCAACAAACGACTCAAATGAATCCACAAATGAGCAACATTGAATTCGATGGAAATAAGCAATTCACTTCACAACTAGGAAGCAACACTTGGTTAACCAACCAAACAATCTATATTAATCTAAGACTATCAACTACAATCTCTCATAAGAGTTTTCTTTATTCAACATAATCTAAAGATGAAAATAACCTAAGTCTAGTATTTATACTAAGAGACTTAAGAGCTAGGCTAGTTATTACAAGAATGCCATTAATGAGGCAAGGGCCTAGTTTAGCTAGTTGGATGTTGGCTTGAAATCCGAAAAAGGCTCCTCTTGCACATATAGCCATCATCCAATCCTCAAGCTTCCAATTGTGACCCTTTTGCATCCATGGCCCTTCTTTGCACGTCTAGTCATATTTGCATTTCTGTCCCTTTGCGACTCTAGAACTTTGAGTGTTGGCCTTCTTTCTTGTAGCTTCTTCTTTCATTCCCCTCCAAGCTACTTTTCATACTTCATAGGCCTTCTTATGGGGATTTTGTGCCTCTCCATGGGTCTCCAATGCACCTTTGGTCATCCTCCTAGCTTGAATGGATTGGAGTCCCATGCCTTGGTCTTCAATGTGAGCCTTCAAGCGAGGTGTGCCTATTAGAGTCATATCACCTTTGAAATACCTTTCCAATAGTATATGGTGGATCCCAAAAATATCTCTGTACAAAGAGTTATACCCATTTTACTGAAGGCAATCCATCGATACCCTTCTATCGCAAGGGTGGAGCGAGCAGAAGACTTCCCCAACCAAATTTTGCTCGTGTCTGGCACCCTTCCAACCCAAGGGTAGCGCAGCAGTCTTATTTCTCCAGGTTATGTATTTTACTATATATTTAAGGTTGAGGTTTACTTTCGTAACTTCCCCAAACACAAAAAACGAGCTAGAAGGAGATAGAACTCGTCCGCAGCCTCAAGAACGCTTCATGATAAGTATTAATGATGATTCTAAGTTGATTTCAATTCCCAATACCTTATTAACATGATAAACCCTTCAAATCCATAGATAATCAATTGAGACTTGGTTTTGGGTGAAAGAATTCTAGAATCAGAATTTAAGGGAAACGAACATCAAAAGGACCTTCATCCTCTAATCGATTATATTTTTGTATTGATGATTATAGACTCAACATTCATGAGATATGAGTTGATGGGTTTGATAGAAAATCATGAACGGTTATAGGTTTGGGTTGTTGATTATTGATTGAGGGTGTTGTTTATCTTATGGGTGATGAAGAATGATATTGATTATCACAATATGAGATTGTAGAATCATCTTGGAGCAAGAGAATGGGTTGTTGGGTGTAGAAACACCATTGATGAGAGTTGTGGAGCGTCATGCCCACTATGATGAAATGCCTATATGGCCAAAACTTGAGTATTGTTGCTAATGTTATTTCCATTAACATACATTGATATAGATTAAAGTTGAAAAATTATCCACAACATTGGCCTTCCCGGGATGATAAAGAATAGAGATGTCATAGTCCTTCAGGAGCTCCATCCATCGGAGCTGCCTGGAATTAAGATCTCTCTGGGTAAACACATGCTAAAGGCTACGGTAATCGGTGAAAACCTCACAATGGACACCGTACAAATAATGCCTCCAAATCTTCAAAGCAAAGACTACGGCCAACAGCTCCAAATCATGAGTAGGGTAATTCTTCTCATGTATCTTCAACTGACGGGAAGCATAAGCTATCAACCTACCCTCCTGCATCAACACAACACCTAAACCCATACAGGATGCATCACAATAGACCGCGAAATCCTTACCCTCCACGGGTAATGCTAAGGTCGGGCTAAAGTCAAAAGAATCTTGAGCTTTTGAAAGCTCTCCTCACAATCATCAGACCACTGGAAGGGAGCATCCTTCTGAATCAATTTGGTCAAGGACGAAGCAATTGCAGCAAAAACCTTCACAAAGCAGCGGTAGTAGTTGGCCAAACCCACAAAACTACAAACCTCGGTAACTGTAGTGGGCCTCGCCCAACCCCTCACAGCCTCAATCTTCTGTAGATCAACCATAATCCAATCCTTAGACACAACATGGCCTAAGAATGCCACAGACTTCAACAAAAACTCACACTTCGAAAACTTAGCAAACAAGCTATGCTTCTTCAACAGCCCAACAGTACGAAGATGGCTCTCATGCTCCTCTCTACTCTTGGAATACATGAAGAAATCATCAATAAACACAATCACTAAGGAATCAAAGAATGGCCTAAATATGCCATTAATCAAAGTTATAAATGCAGCCGGGGCATTGGTAAGCCCAAATGACATCACCAGAAACTCATAGTGACCATATCTCGTCCGATAGGTTGTCTTACAAATATCGTCAGCCCTGATCCTCAACTGGTGGTAGCCTGAACGCAAGTCAATCTTCGAAAATACTGAAGCACCCTGAAGCTAGTCAAATAAATTATCAATACGCCGCATAGGACATCTGTTCTGAATAGTAGCCTTGTTCAGCTAGTGATACTCAATGCACATCCTCACGGATCCATTTTTCTTCTTCACAAACAACACAAGAGCACCCCAAGGGGAGACACTCGATCTAATGAACCCTTTGCTCAATAAATATTGTAACTGCTCTTTAAGCTTTATCAACTCGGTAGGTACCATCCAATATGGCAGAATAGATATAGGGTGAGTGTCCGAATCAAAGTCAATACAGAAATCATTGTCGCGATCGGGTCGCATACCCGGCAGATCAGACGGGAATACCTCCGTGAACTCATTCATAATAGGAATGGACTCAAGGGGTGCAGATGCAACAATAGTGTCACGCACATGAGCCAGATAAGCTAAACACCCCTTGTAGACTAACTTCTTCGCCTGCAGAAAGAAAATAATCTTCTTCAGAGCGGGGCTAGGAATACCCCTCCACTCACGTTTAGGGATGCCTGGCATGGTTAAGGTGACTGTCTTAGCATAACAGTCCAAGATCGCTTGGTAAGGAAAAAGCCAGGTCATACCCAAGATAATATCAAAGTCCACCATATCAAGAATCATCAAATCTAGCCAGGTGTCATACCCCATAAAAGTAACCAAACATGACTGATAAACTCGATCTCTGACAGCAGAATCTCCAATCGGAATAGACACATGAATAGGTACAGCTATTATTTCACAAGGAATATCCCAAACAACGGCATGATATGCAGACACATACGAATAAGTGGATCCAGGATCAAATAGCACAGATGTTGCTCCATGACGGACATAAATAGTACCTGAAATAACAACATCTGAGACCTCTGCCGCAAGCCTACCCAAAAATGAGTAATAATGGGCCCCACCACGTCCAGTCTGAGATCCCCCGCTCGCACTCTGGGACCCATCTCTAACTGCCTGGGATCCATCCCTAGAACTCCGAGAACCACTGCGGCCTGACTGACCACCGCCCCTCTGAGAAGCACCACCTCGACCACCAGACAATGTCGAAGTCCTCTATTTTTGATAATACTGCCTGGCTCGGGGACATCTCCTAGCAATATGCCCAATCTCTCCACAAGAAAAATAGCCCTGAGAGCAGAGACTGATAAACTGAAGCTGAGGACCCGGCTAAAACAACCCTGTCTGCCGGTCGAGAAAATGAGCTCTCTGCCTGGGTGTCTCACTGGAGGAAGCCTACAAAGCTGAGCGCACAAGGCAGCTGAAATAAGGCTAATACGAACTAAAAGACTGACCGGCACCTCTCTAACAAGAACCACCATAACTCTCATCTGACGCTGCCTCTTCTCACTACTACTTCCAAATGTACGGTCCTTAGTGGCCTCAACCAAAGAAGCTTGCTTGCTTAACGATGGACTAGAAGGAGGCCCCCATAGCCTCCATCTGAAGGCAATAAATCTGAAGAGAACCGACTAGCCCACCAACAAAATGCCTAATCCTGTCAGGCTAAGTAGGGATCAAGGGAGTGGAATAACGAGCCAGATACAGATAGCGGGTCACATACGCCTCCTTCAAAGCCGGGGGCGCATACTTCTCAAGGAAGGCCCGGTATAACTGAGTCCATATCAGGGGAGGAGAACCCTCGGGTCTGCAAGCAACAAAATACCTCCACCAAGTCTTCGCGTCGCCGCAAAACTGGTAGGACACATAGTCAACTCCATGGGTCTCTACGATCCCCATCCTATGTAGCAACTCATGCATATCTAAGATGAAATCATAAGCGTCCTCTGCAGAAGTACCCAAAAACCTCAGCGGCTCCAATTTTCTAAACCTCCCAACAAGATCCTGATTAGTCAAGGTCATAACAACGCCCTCCACAGGTCTAAGATCATCCCCCAGGGCTGGCACTACATCAATACGGGGAGTCATATCTTGAATGGGGTGTGCTACTCGAGCAGATCTCTGCTCAGGGGTCTGCGCCCCAACTCTATTGTGTGAACCTCCGCTACGAGTAGTAACACCAGCGGCAGCCTACTGGACATCTATATGGAGTAGAATACTAGCCATAGTATCCTGCATAGTCTGATCAAAAGTAATCTCGGGCTGTGTCCGCATTGGGGCCACACAATCCTCAGCGGCCTGGTCTCGATCCTGCTGATCCTCAGGCTCTGTAGATGGAGATCTCTCACGCTGCTGTCCTACCGCAAGAACCCTGCCCCTGGGTGGGGCAACCTCACGGTCTTTAGTTCTGTCGTGCCCTCTGGCTGTTGCTAGCCCTCTGGTGCCAGCTATGGTGGACACCAGCACCAGAATTCCCCAAAAATAATCTTAATCTCAAATTAAAATTTCGATTAATACCTGAGGCCATCTTCCTCACAAATCACAGACACACATAAAAACATGCTACGAACACAATCGTGGCCTCAAAATTCCCACCGAAGGTCTCATTGACCGAGTCAACCCCCGATACCTCAATTATTAACTTCCCAACCCAAGTGCCAGAATGCATCCGAGTGCATTGGGAACCGAACCAGATATACATACAAGTTCTAAAAGACCATCTGGACCTCTCAAAATTGATGGATTTCCGAAAAAGGTCCGTTTACCCAAAAGTCAACTTTGAGTCAACTCTTTTTCGCTTCAAGCCCAAATTTCACAAAAGTCACCCACGTCAAATCTAAACACCTCGGGAAATGTGTCAACGGTCCCCTCGGATATAAAGTGAGCTAACCAAGCTCGGGTCGTTATAGTGTGGCTAAAGATCTTTAAGTATAAGGTCTGTTCTTCATCTTATTCCTTATGTTGAGTTGATTTGGAGGTTTAGTAAGTCTTAAAGTGGAGAGAATCAGTGTAGAGAAGTTATAAGGTATTAAGTTGAAGTATTGGTTATGGATTAAAGTTAAACGGAAGTTTTGGATTGATTTGAATGTAATTTTTTTCATATGGTATTGGTTATGTTGTTATTGATGCTTGGGAGTTTATATGAAGTTTGGAGGAAGAGATGATATAGGGAAAAAAGCTTCCTAAATTTTGTTAGCTCACTTAATAGTTCAGTTTGACCTTGTAAGCGTTTCAACGACTTAACCTTAGTGTGAATCATCTTGAATGTTGATTTGCAAGCTCGGAAGAATAGACGTTGAGTGTTTAAGTAGAAAACAAGGTATGTAAGGTTGTCTCTTTCTTTCTTATGGCATGATCCTACTGATACAAATTTATACAAATGATGTCCATAATGGCCCTATTCATAGAAATACTAGAAGCTTATATGCTTGATGTCTTTATGATATTATTGATTTTGTCTCACGATTATTGATCTTGTCTGATGATTATTGGTTTTACTTATGATTGTTAATCTCATTTTATGGTTATCGTTCTTTCAAGGTGAGATACGTCGATGATGATAGCTCCATAATGGTAATCGGCGGTATACCGACCTTACGTCACTCAGATAGAGTCATAACGCTTCCTTGACCTCTCGTGCATGCTTTATATATATATATATATATATATATAGCTATTATCTGACACCGAGTAGCGCTATAGTCGGCCGGGTACGACACCTATTATGCACACCATTGCAGTTGGATATGGATAACCCCGAGCCTACTATGGCCAGGTACGGATGACACCAAGCCTATTATGGCCGGGTACGGTATTATGATATATGTATACACATGAAAACTTAAAAAAAAAAAGGAAAGCATGCATGGTATCCGCCTTAAGAGGCATTCAAATGTAAAGGTTATTCTCTTATCTCATGTTACATTCATATCCTTGTAATGTTATTTTCCATGCCTTGCATACTCAGTACATTAATCGTACTGACATCCTTTTGTTTGTGGACCGTTCATGCCCGCAGGTAGACGGGGCGACGAATCAGACCCATAAGTTGCTTTCTGAACGATTGTACAGGAGCACTCCCCTTGTTCCGCAGTTGCAGTTCAGCTTTGTATGATTCTTTTGTGTACATATGGGCATGGCGGGGTCCTGTCCCGTCCTCATCATGTTATGCACTCCAGTAGAGGCTCGTAGACTGATATGCACAGTTAGATATTCTGTGAAACTTTAATTGTGCATAAGGCACATTGGCTTCCATAGAATGTTGGCAGATCTTGTTGGAGCAAAGTAACAGGTGAGTTGCTTCTCTCTTTTATCGTTAGTTCTTTTTTTTGTTAATTATTATTTATTAAATAGTAGTAAGTATTTAGTTTGTTAAAAAAGGTATTTTTGTAATTTAACTTTTAAGTTAAAGGGCTTCATGCTTTATATATATATATAGCGCCACCACTAATCAGTTGGGTATGTTATGATGATGGTCACGCTCATAGAAGCTAGTACGATATGATATTACGCCCACAGAGTTTCAAGTTGATTCTTCTTTTTGCCTCTTTACATTGATGTATCATATACGCTTTTCTTGCCTTACATTCTTGGTACGTTCATTCGTACTGACGTCCCTTTGCGAGGGACGCTGCATTTCATGCCTGCAGATCCAGGTAGACAGATATAAGGACCTCCTGGTAGGTTCTTCAGCTCAGTGATTGATTGGCGTGCTCTATTTCTCTGGAGTTGCTATTCGGTGTCCGTATGCTATTATGTGTGTATATATATACACTTTAGGTATGGCGGGGCCTATTAGCGACCTTATGTCAGTTATGATACTCTTAGAGGCTTGTAGACATGTGTCCTGTGCATAATATTCTTGTGTGGCCTGCCGGCCTATGTTCTGACTTGCAATTATCCATGGCGGCCTCGTCGGCTCTATATATGTATGTATGCATATCTTATGAGTTATTGGCTGTTGATGAGCCCTTCTTATCATTCAGTTATCCTTTGACGGCCTTGTCAGCCTATGATATTATTTAGGATGGATTGACAGGTAAAGTATGTTGGTGCTCGGTAAGCAAGGTCGGGCACTAGTCTCGCTTCTCCAGTTCGGGGCGTGACAGGGATGTTGTCTTTACTTTTTATTAGTCAGGTCGTGTTAGACAGTTTGGTATGCCGGGGCCTTATCGCAGTAGCAGTTCAGTATTTCAGATTCGTGTCAGAGGTTTCATAGACTAGTCAATATATCATATTGGGTGTTTAGTTATGTTCAGCCTTGTGTGCTCTATTATCCTTTTTAGACTATTTCTGCACTTAAGTTTTAAAACTGGTATTTTCAGTATTATTATTATGTTACATGTTTTATTCAGACTATTCATGTTTTAACCCATATTCGCATCAGTACTTATCCTATGTTGATTCAACAAGTCATGTGGTTCACTGGGTGACACGTAGTCAGGCACCGAGTGTCGAGTTACATCTAGGTCTAGGTTCGGGGCGTGATAAAGCTTGTTATCAGAGCACAAGGTTCATGTGTTCTTAGGAGTGTATGAAACCGTGTCAAGTAGAGTCCAACTAATGAGTGTGAAGCACGCCACATTTATAATTGGGAGGCTACAAGGTATTTAGGATATGTTACCTTTCTTTCTACTCTAGATTGTGCCATGAAACTTAGAGCAATTAGTAACCTTCTCTTCCTATCGAATTCCCGACGTATCGAATGCGCAAGTGACAAGCAGGAAATTCAAGTTCCAGGTGAGGATGATTAACCATTGGGGTATAATTGTTGAGTGCATGTTGGTAACGGGTGAGAATTGAGATGATATTGAAAGTTGTACAAAATGCATAGTTACTACAGACTAGAGCATAAACCTTATAAGAAAGTACAACAGCAGTTATGTTACACCTCAAAAATTCCATGTCATTGAATAGTAAATAGACCAACGGAGTGTGAGAAGTATATGATGTTCCTATAGGTAAGAAAGGCTACTTAACGAATCTAATTGAGATTTCAAGAACACTCGAGGTAAGAGAAGGAAGTTCATTGAAGAATGTTAAAGTACAAGCCGTGTTTTAAAAAGGGGTTTGCTAAGTACCGAGTTAATGTTGACTTAATGATGCCTTAAAAGAAGAGTTATAACACCCCTTAGATTGTTGATAAAGTGTTAAACAAGTGTTAAGAAGGTTCCATAAGGATTGGAGGAAAAACGAGTCGACGAGGACAAACTTCGAAAAACTGTGGATTGTACGGTTCACTATACGGACCATATAAAAGATACTAGCCGTATATATGACCGTATAACCTGTCCAGAGAAGAGTCTCCACTGGAACCATTATACAGTCGCACATACGGACCGTATAAATTGTACGGACCGTATGTGTGTCCGTATAACTTGGTCGGGACAGATTTTCAAGTTGATATAAGGGGCCCCAAGTTCATTTATTTCATTTCATCTTACTCTCCAAACCTCAAAAATTCCCCGTGGCATACAGTGAATACGCTAGCGAAGAGTACGATGTATACGGCGATTTGATAAGTAAGAGATAACATTTGATGATCTTAATTGAAATTCGAAGACATTAGACGTAAAGAAAGGAGTTTGACGAAGAAAGTAGAGGATATGTTATGTATAGAGTAGGAATTATGGACGACGAGTCAATGAGGGCATAATGATGTCTTAGAGACAAGTAACAATGTCCCTTAGATTGGTATTGAAGTTTTAAACAAGTGTTAAGAAGGTTCCATAAGGATCGGAGATCAAACGAGTCGACGAAAACAAGTTCCGGATAACTGGACATTATACAGCCAGACATACTGGCTGTATAAAATCCACGGATCGTATGTCTAGACCGTAGATTCAGCCCAGAATAGCATAGCTCACTGGACCAAACATACGGTCCAACATACGGTCAGTGAAAAATATACGGACCGTATGTTGGTCCGTATAAGTTGATCCGGCCAGCTTTTAATTCAATATAAGGGACCCTTTTTCATTTCATTTCAATTCATTGCCACTCTCCACAAGTCAAGAACCCTCTATAATATTCTCCATCACTCATCTACAATAAAATCAAAGGAAAATCAAGATCAACTACTTCAAATCCATGAAAATAAGTTTATGAAACCTAGCCAAAGTTCATCTACCTCAAGAAAACCCAAGGGAAGTGAAATAGGGTTTTGTTGCTAGAAGAGTATTTCCCTTCAAGGCTTGTTCAGCCATCATCTAAGGTACGTTTCAAGACCATACCATGTTGTTTAAGGTATTGGAAGGCTAAGACACTTGAATTGTAGAAAGACATAGAAAATGGGTCATAAATGAGTGAATAGTATCATGGTTGAATGGTAGTTGGATGGAATCATGAATGTTGGTGTGTTGTGATTACGAATATGTTATAAATGACGTTTAGACCATGAAATAAGTATTATATGTGACAAAACGTGATGATGAACCATAACCACAATTGTGGAGAAATTGAAGCGAAATGGTGAATTGTGATAAATGTATACAAATGACGATTGTTGTTTGCCATATTTTGAATGTTGTTGTGAGCGTTTGGGAGTTGATATAGAATGTGGCGAAAGTAGTATAAACAAAGGAAATGCTTCCCAATTTTCCCTAGAAATAGCGACATGTTCTTATAGTCGATTAACTAACGTTAATGCGAATTCTCCTTGAAGGTAGAAACGTGACATTGAAGGAGAACAAATGAAAGATTGTCACGACCCAGCTAGGGGTCGCGACGGGTACCCGGGGCTAACCACTGAGCACCGCTCGTTCTATTTCTTATCATGCTCATTTATCTCTTTTATCACATTTATACTCAAATTGTAGGAAAATCATATTTCATATGGAAACCTAAATACTTTTATATACAAATGCCTCTCGGCCATCAAAATAATATATATACATAATAACCTCTCCTGAGACCATCTAACGCACACTGCGTATCTACGAGCCTCTACTGGAGTGCTAGACATAGAGATGGGACAACACCCCGTCATGCCCAAAATACATATACACGAATATACACAAAAGAATCATCAAAAGCACCTCCGAACAATGGAGTGCTCTCAATCAGCTACTAGCTTCTACGAATCAGGATCAAGCTCACCTCCCGGTCTACCTGTGGGCATGAACACAGAGTCCAAAGAAAACGGACGTCAGTACGAACATTGTACTGAGTATGAGAGGCATAAACAATGAAATAAGACAATGATATAAAATAAATATCAATACGGAACATCTGTATCTGACTGTGAAGTACAAAGGAAATAATGCATGCTGGCTTACTCATAATCATCATCATGTCATGTAGGCATAAATGTATAAGCTGCCCGTCCATATAGGTACGGTATGATAATCATAACATTAGCCTGCGTCCAGGCCTCCCGCGTCCGGGGTATTATCTCATGCCGCCCACTAGTGGTGTCTGCCCATGCCATCTGGCCATGGTGTATACGCTGCCCGCCTTAGCGGTGACTGCCCGGCCATATAGGTGCGGTCTTATATCACAATATGCTCATCATAATATACTCATCATAATATGTTTATCATAGTACATTCATAAGCCTCAAGGACAACTATTCTTTATCGGGGTGACGTAAGGTCGTGATCCCCCGATTTCATTACGGAGCATTCATTGACATTCTGCCTCACCTTGAAGGAATTAGCATACAGGGTGAGTGTACGCAATAAATAAAATCATTAACATCATAAGATCATCATATCATACATTTTAGAATCTTCATACTTTAACTCATCATCATCATTATAGGACTCATAGCATATCTCTTATCTGGTGTAGCTATTCATGGACATAGACTTTTAGCTTTCCGGAATGTAGGAATTCCTGAAGAGGAAAGAAAGTCGTGCTATAGGATTCATGCCATTAGAAAGAAAGGACTAGCCTCACATACCTTTCTCGTTTAATTAGTCTATCGTTCGCGTGTTCTCCTTCTATGTCACGTTTCTACCTTCAAGAGAGAATTTCGCATTAACGTTAGTTAGTTGGCTATAAGAGCGAGCTACTATCTCTAGGGAAAAATTGAGCAGCATTTCCTTTGTTTATACTACTTTCCCCACATTCTATATCAACTCTCAAAAGTTCATAACAACATTCTCAATATGATAGACAACACTCATCATTCGTTTACAATATCCGTATTTCACAGTTTGTCTTCAATTTCTCCATAATCATGGTAATGGTTCATTGTTGCATTTTTATCACATAGGATACTTATTCCATGTTCTAAATGTCATTCATAACATTTTTGTAATCACAAATTATCAATGATCATGGCTCAATTCAAACCTTTACTGAACATTGCTACTATTCACACTTTCATGACCCATTTCTTACATCCTTCTATAATCCAAGTGTTTCAACTCTTCCATACCCTAAATAACATGCAAACGCCATAAAACTTACCTTAGATGTTGTAGGAACAAGCCTTGAGTGGTATTACTCTTCTTCCACCAAAACCCTAATTTACTTCTCTTGAAATTTCTTAACTTGGATGAACTTTGATGAATTTCATACACTTGATTCACTTGGATTCTTGATGTTGATCTTTGATCTCCTTTGTTTTGTTGTAGATAAAGAGTGGAGAATATTCTAGAGGTTTCTAGAGAGAAGTATTGTGGGAATGAAATGAATTAATGAGCTTAGGTCTCCTTTTTAATGACTTAAAATCTGATCCGAAATGAACAGTAGTTGAAGTGCACAGTGGTCGTAAACCCAGTTTACGGTTCGTATTCCAGTTTACGGTCCGTATTCTGTGGACGTATTAAAGTATAACAGAACCAGAAAGTTAGGCTGAGGACATGGTGGTTTACGACTCAGTTTACGGGTCGTATTTCAGTTTACGGTCCGTATTTCAAGTAGTTTTTAACCATTCAAGTCTTTGGCAGAAAGTTGATGTTTTGTAAGTTGAAATAAGACATGGTAGTTTACGGGCCGTATACCACTTTACGGTCCGTATTTCATCGACGAAACCAAAGTGCAAATCTGCAAGTTTTCACATTTTCAGAACCTATAAATAGTCGTTGGGCTCATAACCTATCTCTTATTCCCATTGCCTTTGAAATCTTGCTTAGGGTCGTCAAACGTCGTTCCCTTCTTATTAAAACATCGTATACTCGTCTTCTTCGTTAGTCTATTCATTGTACGTTCACGGGGAAATTTCTGAGGTGTAACATCTTCCCCCCTTTTGGAACATTCATCCTCGAATGTTAAGTCATTGGGGATTCTAGAAAAAATTTGCCAGAGTTTCCCCTGTAATATGGCACTACCATCCTGTCACAACAACCCATAATATCATTGCCTCACAGGGCCACAACACAATAGTGCATAAATTGGCCACACCCAACCCATAAGCATAAAAAGGAAGCATACGTACCTCATAGTGTTAGTGTCTCACATTAAATCTCTCCTAAGGGTTGGAATAAATGCGGGTACTTAGACTTCATACTCTCTTCTGCTTCCAAAGTCATTTCTTCTCGGTTGTTGTTTCGCCACAAGACTTTGACTAAAGCTACTCCTTTATTTCGAAGTCTCCGCACTTGCTTGTCTAGAATAGCAATAGGCACTTCTTTATAGGTTAGCTTTTCTGTTACTTGCACATCATCTATCGGGACAATCTTTGTGGGATCTCCAACACACTTGCGGAGCATCGAAACATGAAAAACTGGATGGACTGATTCAAGCTCCGAAGGCAAGTCCAATTCATAGGCGACATGACCCACCTTGCGGATAATTTTATAGGGTCCAATATATCTAGGACTTAACTTCTCTCTCTTGCCAAATCTCATCACCCCTTTCATTGGCGACACTTTCAAAAATACCCAATCATCAACCTGGAATTCCAAGTCTCGTCGGCGATTGTCCGCATAAGACTTTTGGCGACCTTGGGCTGTCAGCAATCAATCTCGCATCACCCTAACTTTTTCCACCGCTTGCTGAATCAATTCGAGGCCTACTAGCTGTACTTCTCCTATTTCAAACCATACGATTGGGGATCTACATTTCCTCCCATATAAAGCTTCATATGGAGCCATTTGAATACTAGAATGATAGCTATTGTTGTATGTGAATTCGATTAGCGGCAAATGATCGTCCCAACTACCACCGAAATCCAGCACACATGCTCGTAGCATATCTTCCAAGGTCTGAATAGTACGCTCGGCTTGTCCATCGGTCTGCGGATAAAATGTCGTGCTAAGCTTCACTTGAGTGCCTAAACCTTCTTGGAAGGACTTCTCGAACTTGGCTGTAAACTGTGCTCCTCTGTATGTGATAATAGATAATGGTAGACCATGGAGTCGCATAATTTCTTTGAGATACAACCTCGCATAGTCTTCTGCTGAGTACGTGGTTCTAACTGGAAGAAAATGGGCTGCTTTCGTCAACCTATCCACGATCACCCATATAGAATCATACTTGCCACGGGAATGAGGTAACCCCACAGTAAAATCCATGTTTTTCACCTCCCATTTCTAAGTAGGGATTTCCATTGCTTGCAATAAGCCTCCTGGCTTTTGATGTTCAATTTTTACCTGTTGGCAACTTGGAGACTGTGCTACAAATTCCGCTATATCTCTCTTCATGCCATCCCACCAATACATCATCTTGAGATCATGATACATTTTGGTTGCACCTGGGTGAATAGAATATCGAGAATAATGTGCTTCTTCTAAAATTCGTCGGTGCAATTATGCCACACTCGGCACACATAACCTGCCTCGGTATCTACGAATTCCATCCATAGAAACTTCAAATGAAGACTTCTCATTTCCATGAGATGTGTCTCTGTAATGATACAATTGAGGATCTTCATATTGCCGTTCTTTCACTTCTATTGTTATAGCCCGTATCTTGTATGTTTGGAAATTCCAAAGTCGTCGTGGAAAGTTAAGGGCGATACCATTTTCAAAAATTATCTTAATGTACGAGTTGTTATAAATATTATTTATGACTATTATTAGTATGGAAATATTGTGAGAGGCTAAGGGCAAAAAGAGAAATTCACAAAATGGGCCGTGGAAATAATGCGGAAGGCTAGGGGCAAAATGGTAATATTGAGGAAAGTCGAGGGGCAAAACGGGAATTTCACAAAAAATCATGAAAGTTCTAAAAGGGCCATATTGGCCATGTGACACAAAAAAAGAGAAAAAGAAAAAGAATGAAAAATGATTTATTTTAAGGAGATTTCTAGAGAGGGCATGTGCCCCTCACATGACTATGGGAATTATATATCTATATATATAGGAGGGAAGTCATCATTTTAATTGAAGAAAATTGGAGAGAAAAAAAAAAAAAGAGGAGAGAAAAACAAGCCATGGCATTCAGCCATGGCTAGCCAAAGATGGCTCTATGGAAGACTTAGCAAAAAAATATTTTCTCCTAGTTTTCCAAGCAATTGGAAGGCCCTCTACAACATGGAAGAGTTGTTGGAACAAGAAAATCATCCATTTGTACAAATTCATAATCTTAACCAAGAGGAAACTTGAAGGGAAAAAGGTAAGAACAAATCTTCTTTATATGTTATGGATGCTTGTGTATATTGTAGGATGTGTAAATGAATGAAAAACATGAAAACATGAATGTTGAAGTGTGGCCGTGTAAGTATGGTGTTGGCCGTGTGTGTGTGGTATTGTGTAGTGATGATTAACAAATTTTATTTAGCACTTTGGTTGTGGTTGTAATGTATAGACATGGATGAAGAATTCATGAAAATATGCTTGTAGTTGTGTTGGCCGAATTTAGTTGCATTTGTGGAGAAATGATGAATTAATTTAACTAAGTATTTTAATTGTTGTGTTATGAATTCCATGATGTTAAAAGGGGATTTAATGGTTAGAAATGAAGTTGTGATTGTTTGTGGATCATGGAAGGAGTTAGTGTGACATTAGTATGATTCTTGTATTTGTAGGAATAATGTTGTTAATGTGTAGGTTGCAAATGTAATTCATGAAATTGGAAGATTGTAAGTTGGGTTGTTGTGATTAAATTTGGAAGAAGGAAATGGGTTGTCAATGGTTTTGTTAAATTTGGAAGGTGTTGGATGGAGTAGTATGTTGATTAAATTGTTTTGAAAGTTATGTGAATTGAATTGAATTGAATTGAATTGAATATAAAAAGAATGTTGTTGAATTGTATGACAAAGGTTGTCATTGTTAGAATGTGTCTTGAATGGGTTGTTGACGATGTGTCTTGAATGGGTTGTTGACGTATTGGCAAGATTGTTGGTATTGTTGACCATAATGTTTTATCCTCAAACGTTACAGTTTCATAATTCCAAGAGTTTCCTATGATGTTGAAGATAAGTGTGTTTTATAAGAATAAGAAAGATGAGATGTTTTCTATGATGCGCATGATGACGATGATTTTGATTCTAGAAGTTCCAAAGCTTATAATTTTAATGCTATTATAAGGTTATCGAGTTTATTTCGTGATTTCCTTGAATTGTTCATTATTGTTGGTCTCATCTCATAAATTGTTCCTTCGAGGTGAGATATATCGATGATGATTATTCCACAATGTAATCGGAGGTTACCGACCTTACGTCACTCCGATAGAGTCGTAGCTTTCACTTGCGCTCTCATGCATGCTTTATAATTATGTATTTTTTTAAAATAACACCGTGCCTACATGGCTGGGCAGTATAACACCGCGCCGTCCAATGGGCGGCCGGGCAGACACACCACTGTAGTGGGCAGATTATGATTACCCCGGATGCGGGAGGCCTGGACGCAGGCTCACACACCGATCCTACATGGACGGGCAGCATTACACCGTACCTATATGGTCGGGCAGTTTACTTACAGATATTTATATTTTAAAAAAAAAAAAACTAGCATGCATGGTATCCGCCCTAAGGGGCACTCAGATGTACATATTACTTTTATCTCATGATATGTTCAGGCAGCGTTACACCGTACCTATATGGTCGGGCAGTTTACTTGTAATTACTTATATGTTGTTTCAAAGGTAAAGTTAGCTTACATGATATCATGCTTTACGTCCCTTACCATGATCTTATGTTATTACTCTTGCCTTACATACTCAGTACATTGCTCGTACTGACCCCTCTTCTTCGGGGGCTGCGTTTCATGCCGCGCAGGTACACCCAGGTGAGCAAAAGCTATTATAGAAGAGGTTCCAGCGAAGTTGGTAGACTCCACTTGTTCCTGGAAGTGCTGCCGAGTCAGAGCTTGTATGCTAGGATTTTTGGATTGATGTTAGAGGCTTTGCAGACAGAGTCGTGGGTATTGGGAGTCAGTCTGTCAGCGGCCCCATCAGTCGTTGTGTCTTTATGTGTATACTATAAAGTTTCATATGATTACAGATTTTGAGACTAACAGAAAGAAATTTTTTTGAAAGTCTTATCATATATTTCATGATTATTTTGATTAGAGTCTAGAGAGATTAAGTATGTAATAAGAGTCAGCGGGTTCGCTCGGCTCCGAGTATGGGGTCGGGTGCCCATCACACCCTAATAAAGTCGGGGTGTGACATCTATATTCAAAGATGAAACTGTAGGATCGTTAATGCCAATCCCTGCACTACCTGAATCAATTACACGCACTCCAAGATTAGCTAGTTGACGGAGCTCATGAACCATCTCTTTCTTTTCCGGAGGAACTTCGCATAAACTGCCCATTGATCAGCGGCTAAGCGCATCGGCTACTACATTTGCTTTTCCGGGGTGGTACAAAATATTCACATCATAATCTTTCAACAATTCTAACCACCGCCTCTGCCGCAAGTTCAACTCCTTCTGCTTGAAAATGTACTGAAGACTTTTATGATCTGTATAGATATCAACATGCACACCATACAAGTAATGTCTCAACATTTTCAGTGCATGAATAACCGCGGCCAATTAAAGATCGTGAGTCGGGTAGTTCTTTTCATGTTTCCGTAGCTGCCTTGAAGCATATGCAATAACTCTACCGTGCTGCATTAAGACACATCCTAATCCGACACCGGAAGCGTCACAATACACCACATAGCCAATGCACATTCGTATAGAACCTATAGTCAATGCACATTTGTAGAGAACCATCTTTATTTCATACGAATAAGACAAGTGCTCCCCATGGCGATGAACTAGGTCTAATAAATCCCTCCTCGAGCAAATCTTTCAATTGTGCCTTTAGCTCTTTCAATTCTGCAGGAGCCATTCTATAAGGAGGTATAGATAAAGGCTCGGTGTCCAGTAACACATCAATAGTAAAATCAATCTCCCGTTCCGGTGGAAGATCTGGAAGTTCATCTGGAAATACATTCGAAAACTCCTTTACTACCGGGATGGATTGAAAAGTCGGCGGCTTTGCTTTGGCATCATGAACTCTGACCAGATGGTAAATAGCCTTTAGAATTCATCCTCCTTGCCTTAAGGTAGGAAATAAACCTACCTCTTGGGGATGTTGTATTACCTTTCTATTCAAGCATTGGTTCGTCCGGAAATTGGAACCAGACTATTTTCGTTCTACAGTCCACATTAGCATAACAAGAAGCCAACCAATCCATGCCCATAATCACATCAAAATCTAAAATTTCTAGTTCAATCATATCAGCTATAGTCTGATGATTACATACCACAACCACACAATTCTTGTATACTTGTCTAGCTATTACGGGATCACCAACTGAAGTAGATACCTCAAAAGGTTTAATTGGCTTGGGTCTCACCCCAATACGACCATCAATATAAGAAGTGATATAAGACAACGTACAACCCGGATCAATCATTGCATAAACATCATGTGAGAGTACAGATAGTATACATATAACCACATCAGGGGTGGACTCAAGATCCTATCATCCGGCTAAAGCATAAATACGGGGCTGCTGAGGGCCACTCGAACTGGGAGCTCCCCCTCGGCCCTTGCCACGGCCTGCTGAATCCTGGGGAGTCTGTACTATGGGGTGCACGGACGAAGAAGAGCCGGCGGCTGATCCTGTAGGCTGGGACCCAACTCTACTACCCATCGATGGACAATCACGCATCATATGCCCAACCTGACCACAGGCATAGCAAGCATCTGAGCCTTGGCGACATGGACCCGAATGTAAACTTCTACACTGACTGCAACGTGGGACCGGTGGTCTGCTTTGACTAGAATCTTCTCCAAGCTTGAAACCTGAAACTTTCAAACTCTGACCCTGTCCTGAATAAATGGGGCGATTCGATCTCCTCCCCCAAAATCGAAGAGGTGCACTAGTTGCAAACTGGCCTGAATATCTGGAGTATGATTGCCTCTGACCCCCTCTATACTCTCTACTGCCACCAACAGATCTGGCCTTCTTACTCTGCCATCTGTCTACATCGTACTCACCTCGGTACGGTTGCTGATGCTTCTCTAAATTCTGGGCATAGGCCTGGATACGGGAGATGTCCATCCCTTCCTGCAATGAAGCTGTCAGGCAATCTTCGAACAAATGTGGCCCTAAGCCATTCACAAATGAATGTACTCTTTCTCCCATGTCAGCTACCATAGTCTGAGCATACCAGGCTAATGCATTAAAACGGAGACTATACTCCCGAGCACTCACCCCCTATGTCGACTGGCTGCGTAAGAAAAAGTTCCAAGTTTGCTCCGCATGCGTCTGGATCTGGTTTGATCAGCCTGCTCCTCTCCTTGGCGGCTATGAACCTCCTTCCATCTACTGGGTAGAATTGTGGTTGACCTCTTGATCCTTGTTTTTGCTTTCATGTAACGACCCAATTGGTTGTTATAGTGATAATGACCCCACTAACCCTATTGACCTTTTCCTAGGTCATCGGGCGGGTATTAGAATGACTTTGGAGGTTTGAGCCTCAAAGTGGAATCCGTTAGCAAACCTTTTTCGAAATTCTATCGATTCCGAGAGGTCCGGATAGTCATTTATGACTTGGTAGTTTGTTCGATTCGGTTCCCAATGCAATTGGGAGCTTTTTGGAGCTTGGGTTGGGAACTTGGCTTTAGGTCATTGGGGGTTGACTTCATCAAATATACCTCCGTTGGGAAATCTGAGGCCACGGGTGAATTTGTAGCGCGTTTTATATATGTGTGTATGATTTTTTGGTATCTTTAGGGCCTCAGATAATAGTCGGATTTCGGGATGAGATTGGTCAAAACTAGAATATTCTGGTTCTCATGTAGGCACTGTAGCGGTACCATAACGGCTGTAGCGGTCACGCTATAGCTCCTGGGGAACAGCTATAGCGGACTGGGAGTTTTGGCTGTTAGCCGCCGTAGCGGGTTCCTTGCCGCTATAGCGGCATGCTGATTTTTGGTGAATGCTACCATAGTGAGCCCTCTATGCGCCACAGCGCGTGCACAACAGCGGTCAAGGTCAGGTAGAATTATTTCTCTTCTCTCAAGTTAAGTCCCTTAAACCCTATCACTTCTTCTCGTCACTCTTCTAAGCACTCTTTGGGGGAATAGAGCTAATTGTGGACTGATTTTTCTTGGAGGTAAGATCTATGACCCTAACCTTCATCATCTGCTTTCTTAGATTCCTATTCCATGCTTAGAATCACTGGAATCTAGATAGAGAGGTTGAGCCTTGTGTTAAAATTCTTAAAATGGGTTTAGACTTCTAAAATAGAAATTTGTGGTGAAATTGACTAGAATAACCATAGAGTTTGATGAATTCCTTGTTGTTAAGCTTATTTCGTCCATTATTAATAGTTAATTTGAGGATTGAAGAATTAGGGTTCATGCCCAAATTTGGGGGTTTTGCTTTAAATCCGAATTAGGCTTAACCGTGAGTTGTTTTAGGAAATGATCAGTGGGTTTGATCACCTAGAACTTGAATTGCATGTTCCATCTTTCAATTTCCCATTTTACCCTTGTGGGCCCATTTCTCCAATTTTCTTGGGTTAGAATTTGACCTAGCTAGAAGTGTAGCAATATGGGTGTAATTATTCATGGTTTTTAATATAGAATTCATAATTGAATAGACTTTGAGTACTTGGAGGCATTACGGAAAGGAAAGGCCAATATGTGACGATTCGAGGCTCCTGTTCGGCTTTCCAGGTAGGTTATGACTTACCTTTCGGTTAGCGGATTATATGTATAGTTAGTTATTGTTAGAGAAAGAATGTAAACCTTCGGGTATGAAGTTGGGATGGAAGACTTAGGTTGGTATTATTATGATTTATGGCTTGTTGCCTTATTGTGTTCCATTGTGTTTCTTCTTATTCTGAGTTGTTGCCTTGCCGCCACATGATTAATTTTAGAGAGTTGATCCTTAGTGATTACTTGTGTGTTGGAAAGCATATTTATCATGAATGAGGTTGTTGGAAAGAAAGTAAGGATTACAACATTGTTATTGTGACGAGTATTCCAGGGTAAGCATTGGATGGATTCGCAGCCCAGATGCCTTTTCTTAGTTACTTGGCTTATTTTGATATTCTGAGACAATATTCCATTTTCGGACATGTATTCATATTCAGACTTGTAGTATTTGTAGTACTGGCTCTTGTACGGCCTTAGACAGATTCCTTGGGATTGATGTATTATTTTTGCATTTATTCACTATCTTTATTATTATCTAGAGAAAAGACAACAGCGGACGTGCTCTGAGAACCTTGCCTGAGCCTCCCTACCTTCATTCAATGCTTGACAGCTTTCTTCATGCGGCGTGACACGTCTATCTTTGCCCAAAGGCTTCTCTTCTGACTGTACTCGTTGGGGCATTAAGGTCTTGATGGTACAGTGAATGAATTGGGAGCTATTGTTGATAATTGTAATATCTACCAGGTTGAGACTTATACTCATTGCCTTGATTAATTTATTATGGTTGAATGAATGAATTGGGAAAGGGTTCGTCTACCGAGGTGGGAAATAGTAAGTACCCGTACGATCCCCCAAGTTAGGGCGTGACATTTCACCACCCTTGCGTGGCTTCGTAGTTGTACCTTCTTGGTTTAATTTTGTGAGATGACCTTCTTCGCGCCGTTTGAATTGGATTACCATCTTGGTATTGTGTAATTGTTTTAACACACTTGCGTGGTTTTGTCGTGGTAACTCTTTCGGATGACTCTTTAAAATAGGTAACCCTCTTGGCAGTGTTTGTATGAATGGCCCTATTGGCAGTGTTTGTATGAATGGCCCTCTCGGCATATGGCCCTCTTGGCAACTTTTGTATGAATTTCCCTCTTGGAAGTGTTTGTATGAATGGCCCTATTGGCAATGTTTGTATGAATGGCCCTCTCGGCATATTTGTATTAATGGCCCTCTTGGCAATGCTTGTACGAATGGTGCTCTGGGCAATGCTTGTATGAGTGGCCCTCTTGGCAATGTTTGTATGAATGGCCCTTTTGGCATGTTTGTATGGACCTCTCGACAATGCTTGTATGAATGACCCTCTTGGCAATAGGCATGAATGCTTGAATGAATGGCTTTCTCGGCATGCAAATGTTTGAATGAATGGCCCTCTCGGCGTGTAAATGTTCGAATGAATGGCCCTCTGGGCATGTAAATATTTGAATGATTAGCCCTCATGGCTTGCAAATGTTTGAATGAATGGCCTCTCGGCATGCAAATGTTTGAATGAATGGCCCTCTCGAAATGCAAATGTTTGAATGAATGGCCCTCTCGGCAAGCAAATGTTTGAATGAATGGCCCACTTGGCATCAGGGGCGGATCAATGCTGATAGGGGAGGGTGGCACAACACTCAGTCATTTTGGTCGAAAGTGTGACACCTCGAAAAATTTTCCGTGAGCATAGTATCAATATACCAACGAAGAGTATGAGTGTACGATATTTTACTAAGAAGGTAATGACTACCAATGAGTTTTGAAAACGCGAAGGTTGAAATTTGCATTGCGACCCAGTGGTCGTAAAACACAATACGGACCGTAAAGTGATTTACGGACCGTAAAGTGCCATCGTCCTCCAACTATAAAAACTTCAACTTTCTATCAAATGTTGAAATGGTTAAATACGACTCAGAATACGGATCGTAAATCGAAATACGACCCGTAAACTGCGACCGTAAACCACCCTGGCCTACAGCAAACCATTCTGTTTCTGATATGCTTAAATACGGTCGTGGGGGACGGACAGAAAACCTAAATACGGCCCGTAAACTAGGTTTACAGCCACTGTGCATCCCGACTACTATTCACAAAAATCAGATTTTTAAGTTTAGTATAAGGGACCCCAAGCTCATTTCATTTCATTTCTCATCTTCACAATTCATGAATTCTCTAGAATACTCCAAAACACTTCATCCATAAGAATTCAAGAGAATCAAGGGAAAATCAAGATCAACAATGCCAAATTCATGAAAACAAGAGTGTGATACCTAGCTCAAGTTCATCTTCCTCGAAGAAAACCAAAAGAGGTGAAGTAGGGCTTTCGTGCTAGAGTAGAGACTCCACTCGAGGCATGTTACACCATCATCCAAGGTAAGTTTCATGACCATTTCATGTTGTTTAAGGTATTGGAAGGTTAAGCTACCCCAATTGTAGAAAAGCATAGCAAATGGGTCATAAATGAGTGAATAGTGCCATAAGTGAATGGTAGTTGAATTTAATCATGAATGTTAGTTTGTTGTGAGTATGAATGCATTATAAATGACATGTAGACCATGAGATAAGTGTGATACATGAGAAAATACGATAGCGAACCCAACACCATAAAGGTGGTAGAAATGAAGAGAAATGGTGGATCATGGTCATTGTATATGAATGATGATTGTTGATTGCTATATTGTAGTTGTTGTTATGGGTGTTGGGAGTTGATGTGGAATATGGGAAAAGTAGTATAAACAAAGGAAGTGCTGCCCAATTGTCTCTATAAATAGTAGTGCATTCTTATAGTTGATTAACTAACGTTAGTACGAATCCTCTTTTGAAGGTAGAGACGTGACATTGAAAGAGAATAAGCGAACGCTATATTGCTTAAACGAGAAAGGTATGTGAGGCTTAACTCTTCTTTCAAAAGGCATGAATCCTTCAAGTTTTCCATAATCCTTCTATAAGATGAAGCTTATGAGTCCTTCTATCTATCGAATCACCTATAAGCATGATAATAATAACAATTAGCTAGAGTATAGAGATTCAAGAAATTGTGGCACGATGTTCGTACAATTCTAATGATGTTATTATTGTTACCACTCGCCTTATGCCTTATTTCCTTCAAGGCGAGGCATGATACCCACGAAATGTCCATAACACAATCGGGGGTTCACGACCTTACGTCACCCCGACAAAGTGTGGTTGCCTTAAAGCCTAATGTATGCTCCTAACGCTAATGTATGCTATGATAATAAGATGATAAATAATGCTAACTTGTAATATGACTATGGGATGCATGGAATACCAAGAAATGATAACATTATGCTATGGTATGAGATGTGTAAGAGTGATGTGTTATGATTGATTTTTTGATGATATAATTCCACCGCGCCACGATGGCCGGGCATGTCACCGCTAAGGCGGGCTGCATATGATTCCACCGTGCCTAGATGGTGGGGCATGTCACCGCTAAGGCGGGCTGCGATGTTACACCGAGCCTAGAGGGCCGGGCATGATCACCACTAGTGGGCGGCATATGATGGTTACCCGGACGCGGGTTAACGACGAGGACTATGATGAGAAGATTTATATGATGTGATGACATGTATACCATGATTATATAAAATGTGATATATGTAAGTAATGCGATTGCCTATGACTGTTATATCCCGCATTTTACGTATTCGGATAATTCAAGATAATTGCGGGAAGTTAAGAGCAAAGCTATATTTTTGATCTTGTTAGCACACAAGTTGTTTATGAAAGCTATTGATATGGAAATATTAAGAAAGGCTTGGGGTAAAAAGGGAAATTCGCATGATGACTCATAGAAATACGGAGGAAGGCTAAGGGAGAATTTGGAATTTGGAGAATAATTTTTCATGAATTACAAAACAAAAAAAAAAGTTGGCTTGAACTTAAGGGGCCATTAGGCCGTCCAAAAAAATAAATGGGCCAAGGCCCATATGGGAGCAAAATAAATAAGTGTAAAAGATGACCCATGTATTATTTCATCTTCATCTAAGAAGATTCAAGAAATTTAGAGAAGAGAAAAGAAGCAAAAGGCCATTCGGCCAAAAGAGCAAAAATTTGGCCCTTGAAAATCTTGATCAAAAATAATAATTTCTTCTAGTATTCCTACTAATTCAAGGGTCCTCTTTAATATGGTATAATTATTGGAGCAAGAAAAACATCTATTCTTGCAAGGAGCAACTTTAGCCAAGAAAGAAGATAAGTGGAAAAGGTAAGAATCAATCTTCTTTTATATGTTATGGATGATTATGTATGTTGTAGTATGTAAAAGTGGATTAAATTCATGAAAACATGGAGCCTAGGTTGTGGCCGTGTATATGTGTGGTGTGTAGGAACAATGATTCAATTATTTTATTTAGTGTTTTAGTTGTTGTTGTTGTGGATTCTATGTTTATAATGAAAGTTTGGTGATTCTAGTTGAAGTTGTAAGTGTTGGAGAGTGGTTATGGAAGTCAATGTGACTATAATATTATTTCTTGTATTTATGGAAAACAATGTTGCTAGCGTGTGAACTGTTGGTATAGTTCATGAATTTGGAAGAAGAAAATGTATTGTTGTTGTTCTTGTTGAGTTTGAAAGGTTTCGGGTAGTATGTTGGTTTGGCCGTTTGGAATGTAAGGCGGATTGTTGAAGTGTTCTTGAATATTGTTTGAATAGTTTCGGATTAGTACTTGAATGTGTGAGTAAATATGAAGTGAATATAAGTGAAACGCCATTGAAGTTTGTAGAAAGAAGTTGCTAATGTTAGTATGCGTTTTGAATCGATTGTGGATATTGTTAGAATAATTGTTGGTATTGTTGTTGATATTCTGGCCGAGATAAATTCTCGGATTTATTGTTGTATTTTTGGCCGAGTTGAATTCTCGGGGTTGTTGTATTTACAGGGGAAATGCTGCCGAAATTTCTATAAATAAAGGGTTGGTTTAGAATTGGACTCTTAAATGTTATGGCTAATGTTTGGTATGTATGAATATTGTTGTAGATCTTGCGAAGCCGAAGGCTTAAGTTCGGATTAGCGTAGAAAGCGGGCAAGGTATGTAAGGCTTACCTTTCTTTCTTTTGGCATGATCTTTATGAAACGAGCAAATGACGTATAGGTATGATTCTAAAGAAATTCCTGCTCTTAGAGCCACTAGGATGGCTAACGTTCTTGATTTCCATAAGCTACCTCATATGATTTTGATGCGTATATATGATGACCGAATATCTAATTGATATGTTTCCGAATGGTATTCGAAAGATAATCGATATGACTAAAGTCTTGATTTTTCAAATGCTAACACGTTCAACTATTCCATTGAGTCTTTGATATATTTTGATATGTACATATGATTCCAAAAGTTAAATTTGATTTGATCTATACGATATCCGAAAAATACTTGATATGATTATTGCTTCGATTTTCCAAAAATGGCTTCTGAAATGCTCGTAGAAGGTTCTGTACTTCAAGCGTCCATAACTTTCTCATACTAAGTCGGATTGACCCAAAACTTGTTTCTGAGCCTTCAGGAGTCGGTAAGTATACTTGTCTATCAAGTCTTGATTTATGTGCATATGGTTTCGCATTATTCTATTCGTGCAAGCCTCAGTTTGGATTTCACTGAGCCCGGGCCAGGATATGTTATCATGCGTACTCCTCTGCATTGTTCACCGAGTCCCTCTTACTTGCGGGCCGGGACACGTTATATGTATATGTATATGATGATACGGGGATGGTGGAAAGGATGGCATATGATGACTTTATTCACCGAGACCCGCAATAGAGGGCCGGGACACGTGATATGTATATATGGTATATGATTCTGACATGCATGATTCTATCCATCGAGTCCCTTAATAAAGGGCCGGCACACGTTATATGTATATATGGTATATGATTCTGACATGCATGATTCTATCCACCGAGTCCCTTAATAAAGGGCCGGGACACGTTATATGTAAACATGATACATGATGTTGACATACATGATTCTATCTACCGAGTCCCTCACTAGAGGGTCGGGACACGTTATATGTATATATGCTATATGATGTTGACATGTTGACATGCATGACCTTATTCACCGAGTCCCTCACTAAAGGGCCGGGACACGTTATATATATATATATATATATATATATATATAAATTTGTATATGTGTATGATTCATGATTCGAAATATACTACTTCACTACACAAAGGAAACGTATTGATGATTTCACACAGTTATACTAGTTCTGGAGAGTTTCTATTTCTGGCTATGATCCCCTGTACTGTACTTCATGCCTTACATACTGGTACATTTTCCGTACTGACCCCCTCTTCTTCGGGGGCTGCGTTTCATGCCCGCAGGTACAGACGTTCACTTGAGTGACCCGATAGCTTAGGCCATCTATTCTGCTGCTCTGGAGTGCTCCCTTGTTCTGGAGCCTACATCTTGGTACAGACTCTTCTGTTGTCTATATGTATGTATATGTTCAGGGGTACGGCGGGGCCCTGTCCCGTCATATGATTCTGTTATCTTTGTTAGAGGCTTGTAGACATGTATGTGGGTCATGGGTCGTTGTGGTTCAGATATGTCTGTGTGGCTTGCGTCTAAGCGGTTCCATTTGCTATGATATCCTTAACGACTTGTACGTATGTATATATAGATGTTTTGGATAATATGTTCCACGACAGCCTTGGCGGCTTCTATATGATATGTATGATATATGTGACCGCTTAAGACGACATCTGTTCTCAGTATCTATATAAATGGATATATGTTGGATATGAATGAGTTAGGGATATGTCGATTGGTAAGTAGGTGTGTATGGGTGTCCAGCTCGGGCACTAGTCACGGCCCACGGGGTTGGGTCGTGACAATGACACTTGTGCAGGTTACACCTTTGCCTCTTGACTCATGATCTTCCTATTATGTTTGTTTATTTCATTCCCGCCTTACATACTCAGTACAATATTCGTGTTGACGTCCGTTTTCTTTAGATGCTGTGTTCATGCCCACAGCTAGACAGGGAGGAGATCTTGCTCCAGATTCTTAGAGGCTTTTAGCTGACTGAAAGCACCCCATTTTCCTGGAGGTGCCTATGATTATTCTTTTGTGTACAATTGTAAATGTCATCTCATAGAGGCTCGTAGATACTCAATGTGGGTCATGTGGTCTCATGGCGTGGTCATTGTGTAAATATATACATATATATTATTTTCCTAGCCTAAGGGCTCATGCGTATAAAAACTTTATGTTCCTAAAGGAAAACGGGTTTTCTTATAAATCGAGCATGAATCCGATAAATGATTGTCAAATAAGCCTGAGGAGTACTAGTACGAGCGGTGCTCGGCGGTTAGCCCCGGGTACCCGTCACGGCCCCTAGCCGGGTCGTGACAAAGGTGGTATCAGAGCAGTTCGGTCCTAGGAAGTGTCTACGAGCTGTGTCTAGTAGAATCTTGTTTATGGTGTGTAGCGCGCCACATCAATAAACAAGAGGCTACAGGGCATTTAGGAAAAATGACCATCTTTCTTCTATGAGATCGTGCGATACAGCCATGTATAAGATTTTATCCTCCCTAATAGTGTGTTATGATTTCAGAATGCTGCCAAAGGGAAAAGCTACAGCCGCCCAGAAGGGCAAGACTACGACAAATAGGTGAGTAGAAAGAGAGCCCCCAATGAATATTGAAGAGGGTGAATCACACAACGAGGCCTTGTCTAATACTTCTTCTACCCCGCCTAATGTGGAAGAGCAAGGAGGAGCCCAACCTCCAATTCCTCCGCCGGCTACTTCAGGTCAACAAATGACCGAGGCCATCCAGTTGTTGACACAATTGGTTGCCGCATAGGCACAATGACAAAATGTGGGTTCAAGTGACCGGGCAGCAAGTACCAAGGCCCGTGATTTTATGAGCCTAAATCCTCCGGAGTTCTTCGGATCAAAGCCGGAGGAAGACCCACAAAGTTTCATTGATGAAATGTTGAGGACATTGAAGATTGTCCATGCTTCCGAGACTGAATCCGTAGAGTTGGCGTCTTATAGACTCCAGGATGTGGCGGTGTTATGGTACAACAATTGGGTATTATCAAGAGGAGAGAATGCGCCTCCTCCGGTTTGGCAAGAGTTTGTAGATGCTTTTATTCGTCACTATTTTCCACCCGAGGTCTGCCAAGCTAGAGCGGATAGATTTCTGAATTTGAGGCAAGGAAACATAAGTGCCCGGGAGTATAGCATGCAATTCAACTCTTTGGCTAGATATGCTCCAACTATGGTGGGCGACATGGGAGACCGGGTACATAGGCTTGTGAGTGGCCTAGGGCCACATCTATTCAGAGATTGTCTGACCGCTTCCTTGCAAGACGGGATGGATATTTCCCGAATACAGGCCCATGCTCAGAATTTGGAGGGGCGACAACAACAACAACCGGGTGATCGCGACAGTGATAGAAGACAGGGCAAAAGGGCTAGATCTATGGGCACAGGCAGTGATTATAGAGGGGGATCGAGGCAGACTTATTCCCGATATTCAGGCCAGTCAGCGACTAGCGCACCTCCCAGATTTCCAGATAGAAGATGTGACCGCTCCTTTCGCTCGGGACAAGGTCAGAGTTCGAGGGCTTCAGGTTCCCAGTTTGAGGGTGAGTATAGTCAGGGGAGACCCCCAGTTCCACGATGTAGTCGGCGCTGCAAATTACACTCCGGGCCATGTCGTTAGGACACTGATGCTTGCTATGTTTGTGGGCAGACCGTACATTTGATGTGAGATTGTCCCTCACGATATAGCAGAGGTGGGGTTCAGCCCACAGGCTCAGCAGCGGGTTCCTCATCAGCACGTTCAGCGGGGCAGACTACCCAGATGACCGCAGGCCGAGGTAGAGGCCGAGGGGCAGCATCTACTTCAGGTGCCACTCAGCCCCGTGTATATGCTTTAGCCGGACGGAAGGATCTCGAGTCCTCCCCGGATGTAGTTACAGGTATATTGTTTATACCCTCCTGTGATGTGTATGCGTTGATAGATCCGGGTTCTACATTCTCTTATATTACTGCATATGTTGTTGGTTGTATTGGGGTGAAACCCGAGTCAATTAAACCCTTTGAGGTGCTTACTCCGGTTGGTGATCCCGTGATAGCAAGACGAGAGTACAAGAATTGTGTCATTGTGATATGTGATGGACAGACCAATGCTGATTTGATTGAGATGGAAATGGTAGATTTCGATGTAATCATGGGTATGGATTAGTTGGCTTCGTGTTATGCAAATGTTGATTGCCGCACAAAAGTGGTTCGATTTCAATTTCCGGGAGAGCCCGTGCTTGAATGGAAGGGTAATACAGCATCTCCAAAGGGCAAGTTTATTTCCTACCTCAAGGCAGGGAATATGATAGGCAAGGGTTATATCTATCACCTAGTTCGGGTTCACGACACCGAGGCAGAGCTGCCGACTTTCCAGTCAGTTTCGGTAGTGAATGTATTCCCAGATGTGTTCCAGACGAACTTCCAGGACGTCCTCCAGAAAGAGAGATTGACTTCGCCATTGATGTGTTGCCGGATACCAAGCCTATTTCCATTCATCCATATCGAATGGCCCGGCGGAATTAAAAGAGCTAAAGGCGCAGTTAAGAGACTTGCTCGAGAAGGGATGCATTAGACCCAGTTCATCACCGTGGGGAGCACCGGTCTTGTTTGTGAGAAAGAAAGACGGTTCCCTGCGAATGTGCATCGACTATAGGCAATTGAACAAGGTGACAATAAAGAACAAATATCCTCTCCCAAGAATTGATGACTTATTCGACCAGTTGCAAAGTGCCAAGTGGTTTTCCAAAATAGATTTGAGGTCGGATTATCATCAAGTGAGAGTTAGAGAGGCAGATATTCCTAAAACAGCCTTCAGAACGAGATATGGCCACTATGAATTTCAAGTGATGTCGTTCAGGTTGACTAATGCTCCGGCTGTGTTTATGAATTTGATGAACAACGTATTCCGGCCTCTCTTGGATCTGTTTTTTATAGTATTTATTGATGATATTCTGGTGTATTCTCGCACGGAATCGGAGCATGCAGATCATCTGAGAATTGTTCTTGGTATTATTCGAGCCCGAGAATTGTATGCAAATTGTTCAAAGTGTGAGTTGTGGCTGAATTCTGTGACGTTCCTGGGCCATGTCATTTCAAATGATGGTATTCGAGTCGACACCCAGAAAATTGAAGCTGTGAAGACTTGGCCAAGGCCTACGATGCACACAGAAGTCCGTAGTTTTCTGGGTTTGGCAAGTTATTATCGAAGGTTCGTAGAGGGATTTTCGTCTATTTCAGCCCCATTGACGAAGCTAACCCAGAAGTCAGCAAAGTTTCAATGGGATGATTCCTGTGAGCGCAGTTTCAAAGAGTTGAAAAATAGGTTGACCTCGGCCCCGGTTCTAACACTTCCAGAAGGGCCAGATGGCTATGTTGTGTATTGTGACACTTCCGGTGTCGGATTGGGATGCGTATTGATGCAGCATGGTAAGGTTATTGCATATGCTTCGAGTCAATTGCGGAAACATGAGAAGAATTATCCAACTCATGATCTCGAACTAGCTGCGGTCATTCATGCCTTAAAAATATAGAGACATTATTTGTACGGTGTGCACGTTAATATCTATACAGATCACAAAAGTCTTCAGTACATCTTCAAGCAAAAAGAGTTTAACCTGCGACAGAGGCGGTGGTTAGAATTATTAAAAGATTATGATGTTAACATTTTATACCACCCCGGGAAGGCGAATGTAGTAGCCGACGCACTTAGCCGCCGATCAATGGGCAGTTTATGTGAAGTCCCTCCGGAAAGGAAAGAGATGGTTCAAGAACTTCATCGATTGGCTAATCTTGGAGTGCGTGTAATTGATTCGGGCGATGCCGGGATTAGTATAAATGATTCCACAATTTCGTCCTTGGATATGGAAGTGAAAGAACGGCAGTGCGAAGATCCGCAGTTATGTCGTTATAGAGACACATATCATGGGAAAGAAAAATCTCCGTTTGAAGTTTCCATGGATGGAATTCTCAGGTACCGAGGCAGGTTATATGTGTCGAATGTGGCGGAAATGCGCCGACGAATTTTAGAAGAAGCACATTGCTCTCGATATTCTATTCACCTAGGTGCAACAAAAATGTATCATGATCTCAAGATGATGTACTGGTGGGATGGCATGAAGAGAGACATAGCAGAATTCGTAGCACAATGTCCAAATTGCCAACAGGTAAAAGCTGAACACCAGAAGCCGGAAGGCTTATTGCAAGCAATGGAAATCCCTACTTCGAAATGGGAAGTGATCAACATGGATTTCATCGTGGGATTACCCCGTTCCCGTGGCAGGTATGACTCTATATGGGTGATCGTGGATAGGCTAACGAAAGCAGCCCATTTTCTTCCGGTCAGGACCACATACTCAGCAGAAGACTATGCAAGGTTGCATCTCAAAGAAATTGTGCGACCTCCATGGAATCCCATTATCTATTATTACAGATAGAGGAGCACAGTTTACAGCTAAGTTCTGGAAGTCTTTTCATGATGTTTTGGGCATGCAAGTGAATTTTAGCATGACATTTCATCCGCAAACCGATGGGCAAGCTGAGCGCACTATTCATACCTTGGAAGATATGCTACGAGCGTGTGTGCTGGATTTCGGTGGTAGTTGGGATGATCATTTGCCACTAATTGGGTTTGCATATAACAACAGCTATCATTTTAGTATGCAAATGGCCCCATATGAAGCTTTATATGGAAGGAAATGTAGATCTCTAATCGGATGGTTCGAAATAGGAGAAACACAATTAGTGGGCCCCGAATTGATCCAACAAGTGATAGAAAAAGTCAAGGTGATCCAAGATCCGTTGTTGACAGCACAAAGTAGCCAAAAATCCTACGCGGACAACTCCCGACGAGACTTGGAATTTCAAATTAATGATTGGGTATGTTTGAAAGTGTCACCCATGAAAGGGGTGATGAGATTTGGTAAGAAAGGGAAGCTAAGTCCTAGATACATTGGACCCTACAAAATCATCCGCAAGGTGGGCCAGGTAGCTGTTACACCTCAGAAAAATTTTCCGTTGGTACGTAAGTGAACGAACTAGTGATAAGTATGAGTGCATGAGGTCCATGAGCAAGAAACGACGTTTGATGACCTTAGGCGAGATTTCGAAGGTATCCGATGTGAGATGAGAAAGTTGGCTAAGTTAAGATGAGATATCAGGTGAGCAATGCATGTGTATGGACGTGGGTGATTCAAATGAGAAGTCTAAGAGATATGAAAAGTTGCAGATTTGAAATCTGCCCAGTGGTCGTAAAGTGCAAAATACGGACCGTAAATTGGTATACGGTCCGTAAACTGGCAGTCGTAAAGTGGCATGCAAAAACTTCAACTTTCTGCCTATCGAGTAAATGGTTAAAAACGACCTGGTGGACAGACCGTAAAGTGATTTACGGCCCGTAAACCATGGTCGTAAATCACCATGCATGCAGCCAAAGTTTCTGGTTCTGCTTAAGGTTAAAGACGACCACGAGGGACGGTCCGTAAACTGGAATACGTACCGTAAACCTCCATGGATGACCACTGTTCACCTCAGCACAGATTTTCAATTCATTAAATATGAGGACCAAGACTTGTTTTAATTCATTACAACATTACACCACTTCTCTCTAAAACCTCTCTCTACATTTATTATACAAGTCTTCAAGGATATTTAAAGATCAACAACATAAAACAAGGTGAATCAAGAGTAAGAACATCATCAAAGATCATCTAGGCAAGAAATCCAAATGGAGAAAAACTAGGGTTTTGCTCTTAGTGGAGTATTATTAATCAAAGCTTGTTCCTACAACTTCTAAGGTAAGATTCATGATTTTTACATGATGTTTAAGGTATTGAAGAGTTGAAATACATGGATTGTAGAAAATATGGTCAAGTAGGTCATGAATGATGAATAGTGACATTTTGAGGAATAATTTGAATTGAATCATGAATGTTGTCGTGTTGTGATATGAATGCATTATAAATGGTAATAGGATCATGGACTAGACACTTTAGACGAATGGACGAAGTTGGATGTTATGACCATGAATATGGGTGAATTAGAGGCAAATTAAGGAATCTAGATAATGTGGATAATGTGAATGACTAATGGCCATTGTTATGATATTAATGAAGGTATAGACGCTAGCATTGGAAGGAAGCGTGCAAGTGTAGAATAGTCCGACGAAAAGGTATGTAAGGCTAACCCTTCTTTCATAAGGCATGGTTCCTTGACCAAACACTTAAATCCTCTATATGAGTATGTTATATTCAAACGATTGACACTCCGAGCTCATAAGCTCACGATCCTCGATATGTGCTACGACTGTACTACGCACCCCATATGACGAGTAAGCATAAGATATAGATGTAGCGAAAATGATGATGATAGTGATGACAATGATAATAATAATAATGCTAAAGGTGCCTACGGGCTATTATACTTACATGTGCCTATGAAGGGCTATAATGACACCCCGAGCTTATAACGCCGGGTAGGATATATGTATATGAATATGTATAAAGTATGTATACGATTACGAAACACGCGCACACCTCTGCAGAGGGTACGGATAACCCTGAAGCCTTGGTAGGGCCAGGTATGAGTAACCTTGAGCCTCGGTTGGCCAAGTATGTATGAAACACCGATCCTATGAGGTCGGGTATGCTATGTAAATGCTATGTATATGAAATGTCTATGTATATAATATGAATATGAATGTGATAAGACTATGTATAAGAATACGAATAATGACATGTATACGAATATGAGCACAAGTATGTACGAGTACTATTATGGAATACGGATGATGACGTAGGTGTACAAATACGTATGAGAAATGGAAAGTCCTACGAAAGGCAGGTAAGCGCTATGAGGATGATATTATTGTCTCCCCCCTCCTATGCTATTTCATATGTTGTTCATGATGCTTATTTATTGATGTTGCTCATGCTTTACATACTTAGTACATTCTTCGTACTGACGTCCTTTTGTTTGTGGATGTTGCGTCATGCCCGCAGGTGCACAGGGAGACAAACTTGATCCATAGCTGCCTATTCGGAGATTACATAGACAGCTCCATTTCCTTTGGAGCCTTATCTTTTGGGTACTCATTCTTTTGTGTATATAATTATGGGCATAGTGGGGTCCTGTCCGCTAATGTCATGTGTTATACTCTTAGAGGCTTGTAGACATGTGTGTGTGTGTGTGGGTAGATGTGTTTGGCCTTGTCGGCCTATGTTTTGTATGTCATTTTGTTGGCCTCGTCGGCCCCTGTACATTGTTGTGGCACAGATGCCTATGATGATTAAAGACGTTGTTGTCCAAATGGGACTAGTTGACGAATGAATGGAAATGCGTGTATAATTATGTGGCTCACCTAGATGTAAGCATAAGAGTAAGCTAAGAGGGTGCCCGGGTGGGCTAGCACCGGCTGCTCGTCTCGGCCCCGAGTCGGGTCGTGACAGTAGCCTATGAATTTGATTTGCCTTCGGAGCTTGAATCAGTCCATCCAGTATTTCATGTTTCGATGCTCCGCAAGTGTGTTGGAGATCCCACAAAGATTGTCCCGATAGATGATGTGCAAGTAACGGAAAGGCTAACCTATGAAGAGGTGCCTATTGCCATCCTAGATAGGCAAGTGCGAAAGCTTCGAAATAAAGAAGTAGCGTCAGTCAAAGTATTGTGGCGAAACAACAATCGGGAAGAAATGACTTGGGAAGCGGAAGAGAATATGGCGTCCAAGTACCCACACTTATCCCAACCCCCAGGAGAGATCCTAGATGAAACACCAAAAATATAAGGTATGTATCCTTTATCTTTCTGCTTTTGGTCGTGAGTGGCCATAGATATCTCGATGTTGTGATGTAGCCCTGTGAGGCAGTGATGTGATATTATGGGTTGTCATGGTAGGATGGTAGTACCATATTATAAAGGAAACTTTGGGGGGAAGAATGTGACACCTCGGAAAATTTTTCGTGAGCATAGAATGAATAGACCAACGAAGAGTATGATTGTACGATATTTTACTAAGAAGGGAATGACTACCAATGAGTTTTGAAAAAGCGAAGGTTGCAGATTTGCATTGCGACCCAGTGGTCGTAAAACACAATACGGCTTGTAAAGTGATTTACGGACCGTAAAGTGCCATCGTCCTCCAACTATCAAAACTTAAAATTTCTGTCAAATGTTGAAATGGTTAAATACGACTCAGAATACGGACCGTAAATCGAAATACGGCCCGTAAACTGCGACCGTAAACCACCCTGGCTACAACAAACCTTTCTGTTTCTGATATGCTTAAATGCGGTCGTGGAGGACGGACCGTAAACCAGAATATGGCCCGTAAACTGGGTTTACGGCCACTGTGCATCCCAACTAGTGTTCACAAAAATCAGATTTTTAAGTTTAGTATAAGGGACCCCAAGCTCATTTCATTTCATTTCTCATCTTCACAATTCAAGAATTCTCTAGAATACTCCAAAACACTTCATCCACAATAATTCAAGAGAATCAAAGGGAAATCAAGATCAACAACGCCAAATTCATGAAAACAAGAGTGTGATACCTAGCTCAAGTTCATCTTCCTCAAAGAAAACCAAAAGATGTGAAGTAGGGCTTTAGTGCTAGAGTAGAGACTCCACTCAAGGCTTGTTCAACCATAATCCAAGTTAAGTTTCATGACCATTTCATGTTGTTTAAGGTATTGGAAGGTTAAGATACCCGAATTGTAGAAAAGCATAGCAAATGGGTCATAAATGAGTGAATAGTGCCATGAGTGAATGGTAGTTGAATTGAATCATGAATGTTAGTGTGTTGTGAGTATGAATGCATTATAAATGACATGTAGACCATGAGATAAGTGTGATACATTAGAAAATATGATAGCGAACCCAAAACCATAAAGGTGGTAGAAATGAAGAGAAATGGTGGATCATGGTCATTGTATATGAATGATGATTGTTGATTGCTATATTGTAGTTGTTGTTGTGGGTGTTGGGAGTTGATATGGAATATGGGAAAAGTAGTATAAACAAAGGAAGTGCTGCCCAATTGTCTCTAGAAATAGTAGTGCATTCTTATAGTTGATTGACTAATGTTAGTACGAATCCTCTTTTGAAGGTAGAGACTTGACATTGAAGGAGAATAAGCGAACGCTAGATTGCTTAAACGAGAAAGGTATGTGAGGCTTAACTCTTCTTTCAAAAGGCATGAATCCTTCAAGTTTTCCATAATCCTTCTATAAGATGAAGCTTATGAGTCCTTCTATATATCGAATCACCTATAAGCATGATAATAATGACAATGAGCTAGAGTATAGAGATTCAAGAAATTGTGGCACGATGTTCCTACAATGCTAATGATGTTATTATTGTTACCACTCGCCTTATGCCTTATTTCCTTCAAGGCGAGGCATGATACCCGTGAAATGTCCATAACACAATCGGGGGTTCAAGACCTTACGTCACCCCGACATAGTGTTGTTGCCTTAAAGCCTAATGTATGTTCCTAACGATAATGTATGCTATGAAAATAATATGATAAATAATGCTAACTTGTAATACGACAATGGGATGCATGGAATACCAAGAAATGATAACATGATGTTATGGTATGAGATGTGTAAGAGTGATGTGTTATAATTGATTTTGTGATGATATAATTCCACCGCGCCACGATGGCCGGGCATGTCACCGCTAAGGCGGGCTGCATATGATTCCACCGTTCCTAGATGGTGGGGCATGTCACCGCTAAGGCGGGCTGCGATGTTACACCGAGCCTAGTGGGCCGGGCATGATCACCACTAGTGGGCGGCATATGATGGTTACCCGGACGCGGGTTCACGACGAGGACTATGATGAGATGATTTATATGATGTGATGACATGTATACCATGATTATATAAAATGTGATATATGTAAGTAATGCGATTGCCTATGACACTTGTGCAGGTTACACCTTTGCCTCTCGACTCATGATCTTCCTATTATGTTTGTTTATTTCATTCCTGCCTTACATACTTAGTACAATATTCGTATTGACGTCCGTTTTCTTTGAACGTTGTGTTCATGCCCACCGGTAGATAGGGAGGAGATCTTGCTCCAGATTCTTAGAGGCTGTTAGCTGACTGAAAGCACCCCATTGCCTAGAGGTGCCTATGATGATCCTTTTGTGTACAATTGTAAATGTCATCTCATCGAGGCTCGTAGATACTCAATGTGGGTCATGGTCTCATGGCGTGGTCATTGTATAAATATATACATATATATTATTTTGCTAGCCTAAGGGCTCATGTGTATAAAAACATTATGTTCCTAAAGGAAAACGGGTTTTCTTATAAATCGAGCATGAATCCGATAAATGATTGTTAAATAAGCCTGAGGAGTACTAGTACGAGCGGTGCTCCGCGGTTAGCCCAGGGTACCCGTCGCGGCCCCTAGTCGGGTCGTGACAAAGGTGGTATCAGAGCAGTTCGGTCCTTGGAAGTGTCTACGAGCCGTGTTTAGTAGAGTCTTGTTTATGGTGTGTAGCGCGCCACATCAATAAATAAGAGGCTACAGGGCATTTAGGAAAAATGACCATCTTTCTTCTATGAGATCGTTCGATAGAGCCGTGTATAAGATTTTATCCTCCCTAATAGTGTGTTATGATTTCAGAATGCCGCCAAAGGGAAAAGCTACAGCCGCCCAGAAGGGCAAGACTACGACAAAGAGGCAGGTAGAAAGAGAGCCCCCAATGAATGTTGAAGAGGGTGAATCACACAACGAGGCCTTGTCTAATACTTCTTCTACCCCGCCTAATGTGGAAGAGCAAGGAGGAGCCCCAACTCCAATTCCTCTGCCAGCTGCTTCAGGTCAACAAATGACCGAGGCCATCCAGTTGTTGACACAATTGGTTGCCGTACAGGCACAACGACAAAATGTGGGTTTAAGTGACCGGGCAGCAAGTACCAAGGCCTGTGATTTTATGAGCCTAAATCCTCTGGAGTTCTTTGGGTCAAAGCCGGAGGAAGACCCATATAGTTTCATTGATGAAATTTTGAGGACATTGAAGATTGTCCATGCTTCCGAGATCGAATCCGTAGAGTTGGTGTCTTATAGACTCCAGGATGTGGCGGTGTTATGGTACAAAAATTGAGTATTATCAAGAGGAGAGAATGCGCCTCCTCCGATTTGGCAAGATTTTGTAAATGCTTTTATTCGTCACCATTTGCCACCCGAGGTCCGCCAAGCTAGAGCGGATATATTTCTGAATTTGAGGTAAGGAGACATGAGTGGCCAGGAGTATAGCATGCAATTCAACTCTTTGGCTAGATATGATCCGACTATGGTGGCCGACTTGGGAGACCGGGTACATAGGTTTGTGAGTGGCCTAGGGCCACATCTATTCAGAGATTGTCTGACCGCTTCCTTACAAGACGGGATGGATATTTCCCGAATACAGGCCCTTGCTCAGAATTTGGAGGGGCGACAACAACAACAACGGGGTGATCACGACAGTGATAGAAGACAGGGAAAAAGGGATAGATCTATGGGCATAGGCAGTGATTATAGAGGGGGATCGAGGCAGACTTATTCCTGACATTTAGGCCAGTCAGCGACTAGCGCACCTCCCAGATTTCTAGATAGAAGATTTGACCGCTCCTTTCGCTCGGGACAAGGTCAGAGTTCGAGGGCTTCAGGTTCCCAGTTTGAGGGTGATTATAGTCAGGGGAGACCCCCAGTTCCACGATGTATTCGGCGCTGCAAATTACACTCAGGGCTATGTCGTTAGGACACTGATGCTTGCTATGTTTGTGGGCAGACCGTACATTTGATGCGAGATTGTCCCTCGTGATATAGCAGAGGTGGGGTTCCGCCCATAGGCTCAGCAGTGGGTTCCTCATCAGCGGGGCAGACTCCCTAGATGACAGCAGGCCGAGGTAGAGGACGAGGGGCAGCATCTACTTCAGGTGCCACTCAGCCCCGTGTATATGCTTTAGCCGGACAGAAGGATATCGAGTCCTCCCCGGATGTGGTTACAGGTATATTGTCTATACTCTCCCGTGATGTGTATGCGTTGATAGATCCGGGTTCTACATTCTCTTATATTACTCCATATGTTGCTGGTTGTATTGGGGTGAAACCCGAGTCAATTAAACCCTTTGAGGTGCTTACTCTGGTTAGTGATCCCGTGATAGCAAGACGAGTGTAAAAGAATTGTGTCATTGTGATATGTGATCGACAGACCAGGGCTGATTTGATTGAGCTGGAAATGGTAGATTTCGATGTAATCATGGGTATGGATTAGTTGGCTTCGTGTTATGGAAATGTTGATTACCGCACAAAAGTGGTTCGATTTCAATTTCCGGGAAAGCCTGTGCTTGAATGGAAGGGTAATACAGCATCTCCAAAGGGCAGGTTTATTTCCTACCTCAAGGCGAGGAAGATGATAGCTAAGGGTTATATCTATCACTTAGTTCGGGTTCACGACACCGAGGCAGAGCCGCCGACTTTCCAGTCAGTTCCGGTAGTGAATGTTTTCCCAGATGTGTTCTAGACGAACTTCCAGGACTTCCTCCAGAAAGAGAGATTGACTTCGCCATTGATGTGTTGCCGGACACCAAGCCTATTTCCATTTCTCCTTATCGAATGGCCCCGGCGGAATTAAAAAACCTAAAGGCGCAGTTGAGAGACTTGCTCGAGAAGGGATTCATTAGACCCAGTTCATCACCGTGGGGAGCACCGGTCTTGTTTGTGAGAAAGAAAGACGGTTCCTTACGAATGTGCATCTACTATAGGCAATTGAACAAGGTGATGATAAAGAACAAATATCCTCTCCCAAGAATTGATGACTTGTTCGACCAGTTGCAAAGTGCCATGTGGTTTTCCAAAATAGATTTGAGGTCGGATTACCATCAAGTGAGAGTTAGAGAACCAGATATTCCTAAAACAGCCTTCAGAACGAGGTATGGCCACTATGAATTTCAAGTGATGTCATTCGGGTTGACTAATGCTCTGGCTGTGTTTATGAATTTGATGAACAACGTATTCCGGCCTCTCTTGGATCTGTTTTTGATAGTATTTATTGATGATATTCTGGTGTATTCTCGCACGGAATCGGAACATGCAGATCATCTGAGAATTGTTCTTGGTATTCTTCGAGCCCGAGAATTGTATGCAAATTGTTCAAAGTGTGAGTTGTGGCTGAATTCTGTGACGTTCCTGGGCCATGTCATTTCAAATGATGGTATTCGAGTCGACACCCAGAAAATTGAAGCTGTGAAGACTTGGCCAAGGCCTACAACGCCCACAGAAGTCCGCAGTTTTTTTGGTTTGGCAGGTTATTATCGAAGGTTCGTAGAGGGATTTTCGTCTATTTCAGCCCCATTGACGAAGCTAACCCAGAAGTCAGCAAAGTTTCAATGGGATGATGCCTGTGAGCGCAGTTTCCAAGAGTTGAAAAACAGGTTGACCTCGGCCCCCGTTCTAACACTTCCAGAAGGGCCAGATGGCTATGTTGTGTATTGTGACACTTCCGGTGTCGGATTGGGATGCGTATTGATGCAGCATGGTAAGGTTATTGCATATGCTTCGAGATAATTGCGGAAACATGAGAAGAATTATCCAACTCATGATCTCGAACTAGCTGCGGTCATTCATGCATTAAAAATGTGGAGACATTATTTGTACCGTGTGCACGTTGATATCTATACAGATCACAAAAGTCTTCAGTACATCTTCAAGCAAAAAGATTTGAACCTGCGACAGAGGCGGTAGTTAGAATTATTAAAAGATTATGATGTTAACATTTTATACCACCCCGGGAAGGCGAATGTAGTAGCCGACGCACTTAGCTGCCGATCAATGGGCAGTTTATGTGAAGTCCCTCCGGAAAGGAAAGATATGGTTAAAAAACTTCATCGATTGGCTAATCTTGGAGTGCGTGTAATTGATTCGGGCGATGCCGGGATTAGTATAAATGATTCCACAATTTCGTCCTTGGATATGGAGGTGAAAGAACGGCAGTGCGAAGATCCGCAGTTATGTCGTTATAGAGACACATCTCATGGGAAAGAAAAATCTTCGTTTGAAGTTTCCATGGATGGAATTCTCAGGTACCGAGGCAGGTTATATGTGCCGAATGTGGCGGAAATGCGCCGACGAATTTTAGAAGAAGCACATTGCTCTCGATATTCTATTCACCTAGGTGCAACAAAAATGTATCATGATCTCAAGATGATGTACTGGTGGGATAGAATGAAGAGAGACATAGCAGAATTCGTAGCACAATGTCCAAATTGCCAACAGGTAAAAGCTGAACACCAGAAGCCGGGAGGCTTATTGCAAGCAATGGATATCCCTACTTGAAAATGGGAAGTGATCAACATGGATTTCATCGTGGGATTACCCCGTTCCCATGGCAGGTATGACTCTATATGGGTGATCGTGGATAGGCTGACGAAAGCAGCCCATTTTCTTCCGGTCAGGACCACGTACTCAGCAGAAGACTATGCAAGGTTGTAACTCAAAGAAATTGTGCGACTCCATGGAATCCCATTATCTATTATTACAGATAGAGGAGCACAGTTTACAGCTAAGTTCTAAAAGTCTTTTCAAGAAGGTTTGGGCACACAAGTGAAGTTTAGCACGACATTTAATCTGCAAACCGATGGGCAAGCCGAGCGCACTATTCAAACCTTGGAGGATATGCTACGAGCGTGTGTGCTGGATTTCGGTGGTAGTTGGGATGATCATTTGCCACTAATTGAGTTTGGATATAACAACAACTATCATTCTAGTATGCAAATGGCCCTATATGAAGCTTTATATGGAAGGAAATGCAGATCTCCAATCGGATGGTTCGAAATAGAAGAAGCACAATTAGTGGGCCCCGAATTGATCCAACAAGCGATAGAAAAAGTCCAGGTGATCCAAGATCGGTTGTTGACAACCCAAAGTCGCCAAAAATCCTACGCGGACAACCGCCGACGAGACTTGGAATTTCAAATTAATGATTGGGTATTTTGAAAGTGTGTCCCATGAAAGGGGTGATGAGATTTGGTAAGAAACGGAAGCTAAGTCCCAGATACATTGGACCCTACAAAATCATCCGCAAGGTGGGCCAGGTAGCCTATGAATTGGATTTGCCTTCGGAGCTTGAATCAGTCCATCCAGTCTTTCATGTTTCGATGCTCCACAAGTGTGTTGGAGATCCCACAAAGATTGTCCCGATAGATAATGTGCAAGTAACGGAAAGGCTAACCTATGAAGAGGTGCCTATTGCCATCCTAGATAGGCAAGTGCGAAAGCTTCGAAATAAAGAATTAGCATCAGTCAAAGTATTGTGGCGAAACAACCATCGAGAAGAAATGGCTTGGGAAGCGGAAGAGAATATGGAGTCCAAGTACCCACACTTATTCCAACCCCCAGGAGAGATCCCAGATGAAACACCAAAAATATAAGGTATGTATCCTTTATCTTTATGCTTTCGGTCGTGAGTGGCCATAGATATGTCGATTTTGTGATGTAGCCCTGTGAGGCAGTGACGTGATATTATGGGTTGTCATGGCAGGATGGTAGTACCATATTATAAAGGAAACTTTGGCGAAATTTTTCTAGAATCCCGGATGATCTAACATTCGAGGACGAATGTTCCCAAAAGGGGGGAAGAATGTGACACCTCGAAAAAATTTTCGTGAGCATAGAATGAATAGACCAACGAAGAGTATGATTGTACGATATTTTACTAAGAAGGGAATGACTACCAATGAGTTTTGAAAAAGCGAAGGTTGCAGATTTGCATTGCGACCCAGTGGTCGTAAAACACAATACGGCTTGTAAAGTGATTTACGGACCGTAAAGTGCCATCGTCCTCCAACTATCAAAACTTAAAATTTCTGTCAAATGTTGAAATGGTTAAATACGACTCAGAATACGGACCGTAAATCGAAATACGGCCCGTAAACTGCGACCGTAAACCACCCTGGCTACAACAAACCTTTCTGTTTCTGATATGCTTAAATGCGGTCGTGGAGGACGGACCGTAAACCAGAATATGGCCCGTAAACTGGGTTTACGGCCACTGTGCATCCCAACTACTGTTCACAAAAATCAGATTTTTAAGTTTAGTATAAGGGACCCCAAGCTCATTTCATTTCATTTCTCATCTTCACAATTCAAGAATTCTCTAGAATACTCCAAAACACTTCATCCACAATAATACAAGTGAATCAAAGGGAAATCAAGATCAACAATGCCAAATTCATGAAAACAAGAGTGTGATACCTAGCTCAAGTTCATCTTCCTCAAAGAAAACCAAAAGAGGTGAAGTAGGGCTTTAGTGCTAGAGTAGAGACTCCACTCAAGGCTTGTTCAACCATAATCCAAGGTAAGTTTCATGACCATTTCATGTTGTTTAAGGTATTGAAAGGTTAAGATACCCGAATTGTAGAAAAGCGTAGCAAATGGGTCATAAATGAGTGAATAGTGCCATGAGTGAATGGTAGTTGAATTGAATCATGAATGTTAGTGTGTTGTGAGTATGAATGCATTATAAATGACATGTAGACCATGAGATAAATGTGATACATTAGAAAATATGATAGCGAACCCAAAACCATAAAGGTGGTAGAAATGAAGAGAAATGGTGGATCATGGTTATTGTATATGAATGATGATTGTTGATTGCTATATTGTAGTTGTTGTTGTGGGTGTTGGGAGTTGATATGGAATATGGGAAAAGTAGTATAAACAAACGAAGTGCTGCCCAATTGTCTCTATAAATAGTAGTGCATTCTTATAGTGATTGACTAATGTTAGTACGAATCCTCTTTTGAAGGTAGAGACTTGACATTGAAGGAGAATAAGCGAACGCTAGATTGCTTAAACGAGAAAGGTATGTGAGGCTTAACTCTTCTTTCAAAAGGCATGAATCCTTCAAGTTTTCCATAATCCTTCTATAAGATGAAGCTTATGAGTCCTTCTATATATCGAATCACCTATAAGCATGATAATAATGACAATGAGCTAGAGTATAGAGATTCAAGAAATTGTGGCACGATGTTCCTACAATGCTAATGATGTTATTATTGTTACCACTCGTCTTATGCCTTATTTCCTTCAAGGCGAGGCATGATACCCATGAAATGTCCATAACACAATCGGGGGTTCACGACCTTACGTCACCCCGACATAGTGTGGTTGCCTTAAAGCCTAATGTATGTTCCTAACGCTAATGTATGCTATGAAAATAATATGATAAATAATGCTAACTTGTAATACGACTATGGGATGCATGGAATACCAAGAAATGATAACATGATGCTATGGTATGAGATGTGTAAGAGTGATGTGTTATGATTGATTTTGTGATGATATAATTCCACCGCGCCACGATGGCCGGGCATGTCACCACTAAGGCGGGCTGCATATGATTCCACCATGCCTAGATGGCGGGGCATGTCACCGCTAAGGCGGGCTGCGATGTTACACCGAGCCTAGTGGGCCGGGCATGATCACCACTAGTGGGCGGCATATGATGGTTACCCGGACGCGGGTTAACGACGAAGACTATGATGAGATGATTTATATGATGTGATGACATGTATACCATGATTATATAAAATGTGATATATGTAAGTAATGCGATTGCCTATGACACTTGTGAAGGTTACACCTTCGCCTCTCGACTCATGATCTTCCTATCATGTTTGTTTATTTCATTCCTGCCTTACATACTCATTACAATATTCGTACTGACGTCCGTTTTCTTTGGACGCTGTGTTCATGCCCACAGGTAGACTGGGAGGAGATCTTTCTCCAGATTCTTAGAGGCTGTTAGCTGACTGAAAGCACCCCATTGTCCTGGAGGTGCCTATGATGATTCTTTTGTGTACAATTGTAAATGTCATCTCATAGAGGCTCGTAGATACTCAATGTGGGCCATGTGGTTACATGGCGTGGTCATTGTGTAAATATATACATATATATTATTTTTCTAGCCTAAGGGCTCATGTGTATAAAAACATTATGTTCCTAAAGGAAAATAGGTTTTCTTATAAATCGAGCATGAATCCGATAAATGATTGTTAAATAAGCCTAAGGAGTACTAGTACGAGCGGTGCTCGGCGGTTAGCCCTCGGTACCCGACGCGGCCCCTAGCCGGGTCGTGATAGAAAGCCTGTGTATATATGTATATGTGTAAGAAAAATACTATAAATATTAATCTTGCCACCCGGAGTATTAGATCAACAGAAAGTGCCAGTGGTAGAGAGTCGCGTTTTGCTCTTCAAGGTTGCGAGTTCGAATCTACACTTTTAAGACTATGTTTTAGTATGTTGCAATTAAGGACTTGCATACAACATACAACAGTTAGGAAACACAACGGTTAATAAATAATCACAGTGTTTCCTTGCGTGCTGGTTAGGACCTATTGTTTGCTTACAGTGGTCTATGGTTCGAATCACAATTGGACATTTTTTTGGCAAATATTTAAGCGAGATTTTATTGTTAAAAAATGTTAGTTAAGCGATAATCGAACCCTACACCTCTTCTAACTTGTGACTCGACCAACAATCTTAACTCTTTCCAGTTTACAAATTTGATGAAAAATATCATTTAGTGCTTGTCCTAAGTAAATATTAAGATCTCTTGTACAAAATATTGGGTACAGTACTACTGTTCATACAAAATATTACGTATGCCACTGTTCATAGCGGTGTGGCACCCGAAACTTCTAAATCCTAGATCCGCCTTTGCTTGGAATGCATATGTTTGAATGAATGACTGCTATAGCCCCTTCGACTAGATTGTCTTTCTTTTGTCCTTTATGTCGGCTATGACACTCTTGCTCTGATATACCACTTTGTCCATTGTGTGACCCTTTTGGCCTGATAATATTGTCCTCATGACGTATTGTTAGTTGTAGCCCTCTTGGCTCGATTGTGCTACCCTTGTGGCCCTTTGTCCTTTGTAGCTTTCTTGGCTAGATCGTGCCACTCTTGTGGCGCTTTTCGCTCTTTATAGCCCTTTTGGCTATATTGTGCCGCCCTTGTGGTGTTTTTGTATTTCGTAGCCCTTTGGCTATATTGTGTCGCCCTTGTGGCGCTTTTTGCTTTTGTAGCCTTCTTGGCATAACTGGGCCACCCTTGTGGCGCTTTAGTTTTTGTAGCCCTTTGCCTAGATTGTGCCACCCTTGCGACATTTTTTGATTTTGTAGCCTTCGTGGCTTAGACGGGTAACCCTTGCAGTGATTTTTGCTTTTGTTGCTTTCTTGGCAAGGTTTATGTGCTTGGTCGGGATTGGGATATTCTCCGGTGAACCGTTTCTTACCTTCTTTATCATTATGAGCAAACAAGGTTAGAAATAACTGGTCCACCACCTGACGACACTGGGAACCTGCATCCAAAGTGTCACGACCCGACTAGGGGCCGTGACGAGTACCCGATACTTGTACCGAGCTCCCTTATCTATCATATTACCTTTACCTCTTAGCAAGCCGTGTAAACAGAGCCATTTTTTTTTTGAACATTAACATTAGCAGCGTCATTCTGAACATAAACTAGTAAACTTCGTTGTTACTTTATACAACAATCATGCCGAGACACCATACATATATCTGTACCTGACTGACTATACATATCTGTCTACGAGCCTATAGACATAGTACACTTATACATAGAAAGGGCCGAATACTGTCGTGCCCGAGTATACATACACACAAAATAGTACCGCGGGAGTGAGGCTCTGGAACAACTGGAGCACTGTAGAGTACCGCTGGTAGAGCTCCTAAGAATCACGTCCACCTGTCTGCTGACCTGCGCGGCATGAAACGCAGCGTCCACAAGAAGGGACGTCAGTACGAATAGTGTACCGAGTATGTAAGGCATAAAAGATAATATAAACAGTAATCTAGAGTACGATTAACAATATCATGGAGTCATAGGACATATAACGAGGCAGGAAGGTAACCTGTACGTGGGAAGGCCCCTTTTCAGGTCGGTTGTCATGTAGGCTTGTCTTTTCACCTTTGAAACGTTTCTTTTCATAGGCATAGGAATTAACATTTATATATTACTTATTCTCGTGTACAGAAAACAGTACATTTCAGTAAACAGTATCTTTTATTCACATTTACAGACGCCGAATACATCGGCTCTTCCAACTCCCTCCCCAACGGTGACCCAACACATTACATCATATATATATCATACATTATATATATACAGACGCCGCGTACGGCTCTCCCATATCACGCGTCCGGGCATCCCGCGTCCAGGATGGAATCCAGCTGAATCAGGTAGTAATATAACAGTGGCCCTTCCCCTTTCCCCATATACATATACATGTACATTTACTTCTCTCTTATACATACACATGTCCCATATACAAGTACTTACCTTATATATATACAAACCCATACACATCTACTTGTAGCACCTAACTAGCATGCACGGGAGTCCAAGGAAAGTTACGCCCATCGGAGTGACGTAAAGTCGGTAGCCTTCGATTACATTATGGACTACTTGTGATCGCTTTGTCTCACCTTGAAGGGACGAGTATTTTAAGGCGAGACTATCAACGGAGAGTAGTATTACAGTAACCGTAAAATGAAATCGTGGGCATCATAGATGACAGTCATAGGCTTTGGAGTCTTAGAAAATAAAGTTATAGCTAGGGAATATAAATACGATTCAAAAATTAGTTTATCAATTTCATATTCACATTGGACCCTTAGCTTAAAAATCTTAGTCGTAGAATCGTTCCGGTCGTACTTGTCATAGGTACATTCTCTTGTCTAACATTGTCATTATCATTATCCCCATAGAAACATTCTCGTTAGAGTAGTTATAGTACTTATCATTCGGTAATGAGGTCGGCATCAAAAGTCCCCCTTGGATTTACTTCAAGTAAGTCAACCAAGGCTATAGGAAAATCCGAGAGTAACGGGCCCACCTCGGGCCGGATGAGGTAGCGTGTACTAGTTGCATATGTTACATGTCGTTTCATTACTTGTGAGGGTTCTAGGGTAATCGGGTCCCATTTATGCAAGTTATAGGGGTCTAGGAGGTTTTTCCGACCATTAGCACACTTTCTAGTTCAATTCTATTGAACAAAAGGTAGAAAACTTTAGGTGCGGATTCCGGGGAACAGAGTTGTCCCCGAGGCTCGTACCCAACTTATTTCTGCTAAGACATGCCATAGAAAGAAGGGTGAAGCCTTACATACCTCTGCCGCTCCTTTTTGCTATTCCAAATTCACGTCGCAATCTTGTCAAAATCTGCAATTTGGTCATAGTTACCAAAACTCTTATTAGCATACTTAGAGTTAGAATCTTAAGGAAACACTTGGCTACCGAAATTTCGGCAGCATTTCCTCTGTACATACACCATCCTCAACATTCAACATAGCCAAATTCTCAACCAACACAATCCGGTAATTCAAACCCGGCCAAACTATTAACATAATCAACAATCGCACTAGCAATTCACATATTTCATCCAAGATGCATGATTTCAATTTATTACTTTCTTCAAAACTTTCCGACTTCAATGAACACGATAACAACCTTATAGTATATATTCCAACGACATCATACCAATATCATTACATACTATCCATGCAAGAACATTATTCTTCAATATACATAATCTTCCAATTACCAATACTTTACCAAACTTATCAAGTCTTTACTTGCAATATGCAATCTACAACACAACAACTAAAACACTAAATATAACTTGCTCATTATTCTTCAACAATTCAACACATATACACGACTACATATGCCATATACACGGCTCCAACATGCATACACCACTACAATCTCTCCAAACTCATTCAACTTCCATTTTCCACATATCATTCACAACAATAACAACCAAACATTAATTAAAATAATTGAAGCATGACTCCTACACACACATATATATATATATACACGGCCATATACTATATTCCTCTCCTTCATGAATTTCATTCATTTTAGCATACTACAACACATATAAACCATGTATAACACATAAAACAAGATTGAAATTCACCTTTCTTCTTCAACTCCTCACTTGCCTATCTCTTGGCAACTTGTATGATTTTGAATCTTTCTTGCTCCAACAACAACTCTACCTTGTTAAGCACCCTTTTTTTGGTAGGAAATGATTTTTAAGAGAATTTTTATCAAATTTCATTGGAATTTCTACTCTTGGCCGAAAGGCCTCCAAGGTTTTCTCCTTCTTTTCTTTCTTTGGTTTTCTTGAAGTTTCTAGACAACTATGTGATAAAGATGACTTAGTCATCTATTTAATTCACACAATACAATTCACTTTGGGCCTAGCCCATAACCATGGCCGGTTGGGCCTCTCTTTTACTTAAAAAAAAATATTTCAAGCCTACTTTGTATTCTTGGCTAGTTCTAATAATTTATGAAACATTTTTCCGACTTCCAAATTTGCCCTTCGTCTTTCTCCATATTTCCACTTCTAGACTTTTCATAGGCAACTCATGTGCCAAACAAAATAAAATGTGGCCTTGCTTGTCGTCTTCCCGCGATTGTATTGAATTATTCGATTGCACGAAAATGCGGGATATAACACAAAGAGGGTTAGTTTCTTCTGCGATCAATCTGGGTCATCGGCTCCTGCCGCGTCATTTAGTCACTGGTTATGTTTCTGGTTCTGATCCTTTTGGATTCGGTAGTGAGAGATGAATTTGTTTTGAAGTAAATGAAATATTTTTTCAAAACGTTGATAAAAAAAACCTTTGACTGTAAAAGAAATACAATTTTTTCAAAAGGTATTTATGTTTATCGTCATGACACGTGAATTTGAGTGAGAATCTTCAGTGATTTGAAACCTCTTGTGGCGACACTCTGGCTTCGTCTGGTGGAATGTTTGAGACCCTCTCAAAAATTCTGCCCTTGTTTAAGGTCTTATTTCGGCAAATTCTTGTGTTGGATTTTTACGAAGGAATTTAGGAGATCTTCTCAAAAATTCTGCCCTAGTTGAGGGTTTAGGGTAGGTTGACTCTTTCGCCTTTTTGTTGTGAAGGAATTTTTGAGATCCTGTCAAAAATTTTGCCCTAGTTGAATATGCGTTGGCGAACTCTCGTGCCAACTCCAAGTTCATCTTGAAGCTCTATCTCTGTGGCTTCCTAGTGGTTTCTGGGGTTTTTTGATTGGTACGACCGAGCTCGAGGAGCGCCTAGGTATCCTATCATAGTAGGAATCAGGTCGAACGTGGTTCGGAAAAAAAGTAATTGATCGTTTTTCTATTAATTTGACCGAGTCCTATATGGACTGCCTAAATATTCCACCTTGGGAAATCAGGTCATCGCATAGTTCATATTACAAGGAAATTATTTGGTTTTTTCTATCTATTACGAAGGGAAGACCTAATCCGATATTGATTTTTCTTCGTATCACTTCCATAAGAGATAGGTCTTAATTGTAACACCTCGTTCATTCTGGCTAAGATTTGACTCGTATGATGGGGATATAATGAACCCAATATGAGTAGTGTAGAAAGGGTGTTTGAAACCCAATTAATCCATAAGAAGAGTCCTTGGGCAAAGTAAAGTCGGAAGCTACCCTACGAAGCATGTTTTCAAGTGAGTTTGCACCAGGTCTCACTTAAAGTGAATATACGGAAAAATATATATGAAATTTGGGAAACTTCCTTCTTAAAAGTTGTGTATCTTTGAAATACCTTTCAAATGGTATATTATGGAGGTCAAACGGACATCTGTGAAAAACGTTATGCCCGTTTGACTAAAACAGTGTTCTGCCGATTTACGACAGAATTTATGGGCCATAAAATTTTGCCCAAAAATCACAGGCCCTGTTACCAATTTACGGTAGGATTTGATTTACGGGCCGTAAAATGGGCCCAAAGTGAGCGTACAATATGTCTGATAGGTCGTCAATTAGTCTTATGATCTTTCTTCTAAGGGCCACGCATTCATCGGCACTGTGTCCAAGTTGATTTTTGTCGAATGGGCACCTTTTGTGTGCTTAAATTGGGGCGCATGTTGGGAGCCTCTCATTACCAGAGCACGTAGCCCCCACGGCTTTCATTGTTTTCTGGATTTCCTCGCATCGTACATGCCTTAGTGTGACTCTGTAGGGGCATGCATGAGCTTTGAGGGCAATTGGCCACTAAGTTGGTGACAGTTGGCAGGTGGACCATTGAGGTATGTCATAATTCTCACCTTCAGCAACAAAGGCAACAGTGGTGGCCTTTTTGGACGGCCAATTTTGTTCTTCCTTGTAAGGTTCAGACTTCTCCTTGGGAGCTTCAGTTTCCTATTTAGGTGTTTCAGATTTACCAAGAAACGGTATTTAGCTTCTTACCATTCCATCGACCTCGTCTGAGAGGTTCTCTCAGTATCATTCCATTTTCGTATCCTCTTTTGGCGGACTTCCGGTCAGATCCAAGATTTGGTCGGTCTCTTTGATATTTTCCTTGACCAAATTGATCTTTCCTTCCAGCCTACTGATCTTCTCACAGAGGGAATATTTGCTTTCTTCCTCACTAACCAAGTTGACAATAGGGGTGGTGGCACTTTGGCTATCTTGAGCGTCTATGGTAGCAAATCAACCTTTTTAGAGAGGTTCAAATGGTTAGTCATTTGGCATGTGGTGCTCTTCGGTTATTTTGGCATTCTTTTGTGTTTTCTTTTGGGCAGTGGTTGGAACGTTGCATCAATCATTCATTTAGATTCCAACAGACGAAAAGCATATAGGCATGTAATTACATAATCATATAATTGCGAAAAATTATGCTAAGCGCATTTTTAAGACCTTTGAACAAAGCTCTTCTAGTTGGTTGAAACATGATTGTGCCATTTGTTGAATCGAACTATTGCCCTATAAATCATAACTTTCGTTAATAATATTTTCCCAAAGGGGTTACAAAATATGATAAAGCATTAAAGAAAAATCAGCAGAAATGGCCTCCAGTGGTAGATGATGAAGCTCTCTTAGTCCTATCCTTCTTGGCCCTTCGAAGGGCGGTTTGAATCCTGATATGAGTTAATGTCAACAATGACTCCATCAAGAATCCTCTCTCAGTGAATGTCATGGGTGAGGTCTCGTCCATCGCTTTCATCAAGAAATCATCATGATCTTCCAAGAACTCATGTGTGAACCCCAACTTATGTGTCAAGCTAGCTATGATAGCTTGATCGCACTCAATCTTCTCCAAGTATTTGGTATCCCTATCATCAGCTCGCCTTTGGGTCAAACAGGCCTTGATCTCAGCTTTGTAAGACTTTCCTTAAACACAGTGGTAAAGGTTAGGTCCAGGAGCGAGGGTGCCTTGCAATGTTCCCTCAACCAATCCTTATAGTCTTCGTCACACCCTTCGTGGAACCTATAATGATCCAAAGTGTTACACCTCGTAGTTTTGTACCTTGAGATTCATTAGTTATTAGTCGTTTAATTGTGGACACCGGAGTTATTTCCAAAGATATACGAGATTATATGTGCCTATCTTACGATTATGAGGGTTTAAACTCATGTAATAGGTCAGGGAAAGGTTGGAGAACAAGTGAGTCAAGGAGACTTAAGTGTTTGGAACTTTTGGAAAAAGTTGGGTAAGATTTCACACGAAAAATTTGGTCTAAATTGGGGAAAGAATATCATTTAGTATATTAGAAGTTTTGAAGGGAAACCAAAGCCTACATTGAAGTTCAGGAAGTCTAGTTTCCAGCGCAACAAACCGCACATCGATCCGACATCGGAATCAAGCGTTATGGGCATTTTAATACAGACTGCCAGAGTAGAGATTAGTTGTGTGTGAACGCGACCGGAGGTGGCGCGAATGCGTAGAGGACCAAGGGTCAACTCAGGGCGAACCTGCCCTAAGGTGGAGCGAACGCGCTGAGCAATTTCTAGGTCGGTGCAACCTGACTCTAGAACTTAATAAAAGGGGGCTTACCCCCTCATTTTGATCCAAAACACCTCTCCAAACACCCCAAACATTCTTGAAATTTCCCCCAACTTCCAATCATCAAATTTTAACGCGAATTAAGTATAATATCCGGATTCAGGTTCAGATAGCGTGTAGTTGTGATGATAATATTGTATCGCGGTGAATATTGGTTGGAATTCAAGGTGAATATTGAAGATATTGTGGTTTTAGCAAAAGTAAGGTATGAATTTCTTCTTATTGCTATTAATTTAGGTTTAATTATGGAGATGGAGCTATTAAATGATCGTATACCAAATTGTTGGTTGAGAAATTAGAAAGACATCGTGTGGGATGTTTTATGGAATATTTTAGGTATCGATAATGATGTTATTGGTGTTGGTTTTGCTGTTGTTGTATTGGTTGTTGGTATTGTGATCTTGGGCTAGGGATATAAACAGGGGAGATGCAGCCCGAATGTTTTACAGAATTCTAAAGGAATATAATCTAAAAACTTGAGATAGGCATATGATGATAAGTCTAACAGTAGTATGATTTCTCTTGAATGTAGATTTACGAGCCCGGGAGAATAAGCGTTAGGTAGTAGGAGATCAATCAGGTATGTTGAGGCTAGTCCCTTTCTTTCCAAAGGAAAGATTCATTTGTTGTGAATTCATACATTTTTTCCATAACATCCTTATTCCCAAAAGATATAAGTTCATGATTCTTAGAGTTTCTTATGATGCTAAAGATAAGTGTGTTCCATGATGATAATGATGATGCTGATGCCATTTTTGAGATTCCAAAGCTTATGGATTTAATGCTATTATGAGATTATTGAGCTTATTTCATGATTTCCTTAATTTATTCGTTGTTGTTGATCGCACCTTATGTTACTTGTTCCTTCAAGGTGAGATATAATGATGATGATTGCTCCATAATATAAATTGGAGGTTACCGACCTTACGTCACTCCAATAGAGTTGTAGCTTTTAATTGGGCTCCTATGAATACTTTATAAATATGTACGTATTTTAATAACACCGTGACTACATGGCTGGGTAATATAACACCGCGCCGCCCTATAGGCGCTGGGCAGACACACCACTGCAGTGGGCAGCTTACGCCCCGGACGCGGGAGGGCCGGACGAGGGCTAATAATGATAACATCGTGCCTATATGGCCGGGTAGTTTCCTTGTATATATATATGATGTTTTTTTAAAATAAAGTTAGCATGCATGATATTCGCCTTATGAGGCAATAAGATGTACAGGTTATCTTTATCTCATTTTATGTTCCACATTTCTTCTTATATTATTTTTATGCCTTACATACTCAGTACATTATTCGTACTGACATATTTTTTTGTGGACATTGCATTCATGCCTGCAGGTAGATAGGTAGACGGACCTGATCCTTAGGAGCTTTATCAGCAGAGTTTCAGAAAGGCTCCAATTGTCCCGGAGTTGCAGCCTATTGGTACTACTCTTTTGTATACATAGACTTGGGTATAGCAGAGTCCTGCCTCGTCCTTATGGATTCCTATATTCTATATATAGAGGCTCGTAAGCCGATGTATGTATTTATATATTCCGTAGTCTTATTGGTATATGTTGATATATAGTATCTAGACAGCCTTTTGGCTTATCTTTATGGGCACGGTTGTTGATGACTACATAACGACATGCCATTAACTTGTGATACATGTACTTACAGAGTATGATGCATATAAGGTAGTTTATGGCCTACCTTGAAATGATTATGAGATGTATGCTTAGAGGTACTCGGTGGGTTAGCTCCGGGTGCCCATCATGGCCCTCTAGTCAGGTCGTGAAAAAAGTGGTATCAGAGCAGTTTGTCCTAGGGCGTGTCTACGAGCCGTGTCCGGTAGAGTCCTGCTTATGTGTGTGAAGCGCGCCACACTTATAAACAGGAGGCTGCAGGGCATTTTAGGAATAATTGACCTTCTTCTTATCTTAAATCGTGCGATAGAGCTATGTTATCAGGACTCTCTTTTTTCCTTATCGTGTGTTATGATTTCAGCAATGCCTATGAAGAGGGAAGTTACAGCGGCCCAAAAGGGCAAGACAGTGGCAGGAGGAAGGACTAAACGGGAGCCACCGGCAGAGATAGAAGAGGATGAGTCTCATAACGAGGTTCCATCTCGGACCTCTCCTACTCCACCTCTACCTGAGGAGCATGAAGGGGCTTCAGCTCCAGCTCCAGCTCTAGCACCCTAGTTCCTCCACCAGTTGCCTCAGGCCAGCAGATGACTGAGGCTATTCAGTTACTGACCCAGTTGGTTGCCACTCCAGTTCAGCGGCAGGGCACGAGCCAGGATTAAGCGGTTAGTGCAAGAGCCCGCGATTTTATTAGTCTGAATCCTCCAAAATTCTACGGGTCGAAGCCGGATGAAGACTCGCAGGGCTTTATAGATGAGATGCTCAGGTCGCTATGAATAATACATGCTTTTGATACCGAGTCAGTGGAATTGGCTTCTTATAGACTGCGGGATGTGGCCGTCCACTGGTACAACACTTGGATGTCTTCACGAGGGGCAATGCACCTCCCCATATTTGGCAAGAGTTCGTGGATGCCTTCCTCCGACATTATCTACCACCGGAGTTTCGATGGGCCCGAGCCGACAAGTTCTTGAATCTCTGACAGGGGAATATAAGTGTCCAAGATTACAGTCGTCGCTTTAATGCCTTGGCTAGGTATGCTCCTACCGTGGTAGCTGATATGGGGGACCTTGTACATCGGTTCATAAGTGGTTTAGGACCGCATTTGATTAAGGAATGCTTGACAGCTTCGCTCCAGGACGGGATGGATATTGCTCGTATTCAGACCCATGCTCAGAATTTAGAGGAAACAGTAGCAGCTATAGAGGAGCGAGCATGACGCTGATAGAAGGTATAGTAAGAGGGCCAAATCTTTTGGTGCCGCTAGCGAGTTCAGAGGGAGTTAAAAACAGCAGTATTCCAGTCATACAGGCCAATCAGCGGCCAGTGCACCTTCGCGATTCGCGGGAAAAAGATTTAATGACCCCATTTATTCTGGATCGGGTCAGAGCTCTAGAGCTTCAGGGTCCCAGTATTGAGGTGAGTCCATCCATATTAGACCACTCTTACCACAGCTCAATCAATGTGGTAGGCTGCATTCGAGACAGTGCCACTTAGGCTCAGATGCTTGCTATGCCTGCGGTCAGAGGTAGAGCCCAACCCACAGGATCAGTAGTGGGCTCTTTATCGTCTGTGCGCCCTTTGGGGAAAAGTTCGCAGGCACTAGTAAATCGCGATAGAGGTAGAGTAGGAGCACCCAGTTTAAGCGGCCCTCAGAATCGTATATATGCACTAGCGGGATGGCAGGATCTTAAGTCTTCCCCTGATGTTGTCACAAGTTTATTGTCAGTATCTTCTCATGATATGTATGCTTTGGTTGATCCGAGTTCTACTCTGTCATTTATTACTCCTTATATCGCTAATCGTATTGGGGTGAAACCTGAGCCAATCAAACCTTTTCCGGTGTCCGATCCAGTGGTAGCTAAACGGGTATATAGGAATTGTGTGGTCGTAGTTTGCAACCGCCACACTATGGCTGATTTACGTGAGTTAAAAATGTTAGAATTTGATGTTATTATGGGTATGGATTGGTTGCCTCCTGTTACGCTAATGTTGATTGTAAAACAAAGATAGTTCAATTTCAGTTTCCGGGAGAACCAGTCTTGCAAAGAAAATGGAAAGGTAATACAGCGTCTTCGAGAGATAGGTTTATTTCCTATCTTAAAGCAAGGAAGATGATTGCTAAGGGCTATATTTATCATTTTGTCCGGGTTCAAGACACATAAGCAAAACCACCAACTCTTCAGTCTGTCCCAGTAGTGAATGAGTTTCCAGATGTGAATTTTTTTGATGTGGAAATATTAAGAAAGGCTAGGGGTAAAAACGGAAATTCACAAGGTGGCTCATGGAAATATTAAGGAAAATTTAGGGTTAAAAGTGAATTATGGGAAGTTAATAATTCTTAAACAAAAGGGCCAAGTGGCCGTGTAATATGGTATGGGCCTTGGCCCACATGGATGCATAATATAATTAAGATAAAAGATGATAAGTTTATCATATTCTTCATCTTCATCACTTAGAAAATTCAAGAACCTTGGAGAAAAAAAAAGAAGAGCTATTCGGCCATGGTAGCCAAAAAATTGAAGCCCTCAAATCTTGATCACAAAAATATTTTTCTTCTAGCAATTCAACCAATTGGAAGGTCCTCTTTAACGTGGAGTAGTTGTTGGAGCAACCAAAACACTTATTTGTGCACTTTACCACCCTAGCCAAGTTGAGAAGTGTAGTGAAGAAAGGTAAGGTTTAATCTTCTTTTTATATGTTATGGATGGTTTGTGTATGTTGTAATATGTAGAAATGAATGAAAATCATGAAATTTTATGTGTTGGGGTGGTGGCCGAATATGGGCTGCTTTGTATGGCAAGGAATGAACTAATTTTATCTAGTATTTTGGTTGTTGTCGTCATGGATTCTATGATGAAAATGATAGTTTAATGATTCAAATTGAAGTGGAAATTGTTGTGGGCTGTTTTAGAAGCCAATGTGATTTGAATGTAGTCTTCTTGTATTTATGGAAAATAATGTTGTTAGTGTGTGAATTGTTGGTGTAGTTCATGAATTTGAAAGAAGGAAATGTGTTGTTATTGCTCTTGTTGCATTTGGAAGGTTTCGGGTAGTGTGTGTTGGTTGGGCCGTTTGAATGTCATGCGGATTGTTTGAAGTGTTCTTGAGTTTTGTTTGAATGGTTTCGAAATAGTATTGGAGTGTGCGAGCATTGGTGTTAGCTTGATTGTATGTAGTTGAAGTGAATGTAGATGGAATGCCGTCGAATTATGTAAAAGGGAGTTGCTAATGTTAGAATGTGTTTTGAATTAATTGTTGATGTTGTTAATATGGTTGTTGGTATTGTTGTTGATGATTTGGCCGAGTTGAATTCTCGGGGTTGTGGAATTTACAGGGGAAATGCTGCCTAAATTTCTGTAGACAATTGCTAGCTTAGGATTGAATTCCTAAGTACTTGTAGCTAACGTTTGGTATTTAATGACGTTATTCTTGATCTTGGGGAGCCCGAGACTTGAGTTGGGATTAGCTTAGGAAGCGGGCAAGGTATGTAAAGCTTACCCTTTCTTTCTTTTGGCATGCCTTAGATGTAAATAAGATGTGATACAAACCTCGGGGTAACTCCTTTCATAAGATCCGAGCATGTCGACGATTCTTATTCACTTCTTGATGTTACACTCCTAATATAGTCGAACTATGGTCCTTAGTTTTTTTTTTTTTGCATAATTGGATAATGAACGCGTATACAGAATTTTTGTTCTTAAAGGTCTTATGTCGAATAATATCTCTAACTTTCATAGACGAGCTCGGATCGCTCCGATACGTTCTTAGAGAGTTCTAAAGCGAATAATGTCTGTAACTTTCGTAGGCGGTCTCGGATTGCTTTGAATCGTTTGTAAAGGTTCCTATAGTAAAATGCCCATAACTTTCTTATACTAAATCGGATTGACTCGAAACGTGTTAATGATCCTTCAGGTGTCGGTAAGTGTACTTGTCCATTGAGTCTTAAAAATTGATTTATGTGCATATAATTTCTCACTACTCTGCTCGTGCATACTGGTATTATATCCTTCGCCGAGTCCCGGGCCGGTTTTGTCATCGTGCGCACTATGTTATATTCGGCAGTATGATGTGTTACGGTTCCCCGAGTCCCCCACTAGCGGGTCGGGTACCATTTTTGTATGTTATGGTGTTATGATGTGTTATGTTGCTATGATGTGTTACGGAGATGTTACAGGGATATGAAATCTTCTGGAGTATGATGTGCTGTGGCACCAGTGACGGGGTGGCGACCACGTTCCCGAGCCCTATACATGATTTTGATATGCATTATTTGTGCTTCAAAAACAAGTATTTTTGGTATATTGATTCTTGTACTCATTTTCCATACTTCTTATTTCAGTTATGATCCTGATTATTGTATTTCACGCTTTATATACTAAGTACCTATTTCGTACTGACCCCCTTTCTTCGGGGGCTGCGTTTCATGCCCGTAGGTATAGACGCTCGTTCTGGTGACCCGCCAGCTTAGTACACCTATTCTGCTGTTTTGGAGTGCTCTCCTTGTTCTGGAGCCAACATTCTAGTATAGTCTCTTCCGTTGTATATATGTATGTATATGTTTAGGGGTACGGCCGGGCCCTGTCCCGTCATGTGATTCTGTTGTCTTTATTAGAGGCCTGTAGACATACATGTGGGTTGTGAATAGTTACTGTTCAGTTATGTCTGTGTGATTTATGTCTTAAGCAGTTCCATTTGCTGTGACAGCTTTATCGGCTTGTATGAATATACATATATATTTCTGGGGCGATGTGTTTTACGACAGCCTTGCCGGCTTCTGTGTGATACATTTGTTTATATGCGACCGCTTGAGACAACGTCTGACCTTCGTATCTGGATAAGCCATTTGCATGCCAATTCTGGTAAGTGAGTGTGTACGGGTGTCCAGCTCGGGCACTAGTCACGGCCCACGGGGTTGGGTCGTGACACTAACACCCCAGCGGTATTCAAGAATTTGATGAATAATGTATTCAGGCCTTTCCTAGATCTGTTCGTGGTTATGTTCAATGATATTTTTGTATATTCCCAAACAGAGGCAGAGCATGCAGATCACCTACGTACTGTCCTTGGAATTCTTCGGGCTCGGGAGTTATATGCCAAATTTTTAAAATGTGAATTTTGGCTAAATTTTGTAACTTTTCTGGGGCATATTATTTCAGCTAATGGTATTCGAGTAGATACCCAGAATATTAAAGCTGTGATGAATTGGCCGAGGCCTACAACGCCTATGGAGGTTCGTACTTTCTTGGGATTTGCCGGTTACTATAGAAGATTTGTAGAAGGATTTTCTTCCATTTCAGCCCCACTGACGAAGCTGACTCAGAAATCAGCAAAATTTCAGTGGACGGACGCGTGCGAACACAGTTTTCAGGAATTGAAGGATAAATTAACTTCGGCCCCAGTCCTAACACTCCTAGAGGGAATAGAGGGCTATGTTTTTTATTGTGATGCTTCAGGTGTTGGGCTAGGTTGTGTGTTGATGCAACATGGCAAAGTTATTACCTATGCTTCAAGGCAATTGCGGAAACACGAGAAAAACTACCCGACTCATGACCTAGAGTTGGCTGTGGTTATTCATGCACTAAAGATGTGCAGGCATTACTTGTATGGCGTTCATGTGGATACTTATACGGATCATAAAAAGTCTCCAATATATTTTCAAATAGAAGGAATTGAATTTGAGGCAAAGGCAGTGGTGGAGCTATTAAACAACTATGATATGACTATCTTATATCATCCCGAAAAGGCGAATGTAGTAGCCGATGATCTTAGCCGCAAGTCCATGGGTAGTTTAGGTGATGTTCAACCGGAGAAGAAAGAGTTAGTCCGCGAGCATCGACAACTAGCCAGCCTATGAGTTCGCTTAATGGACTCGAGCAGTACGGGAGTTACTGTCCAGAACCCAACGGTGTCATCTATAGTAGAGGAGGTAAAGAAGCGCCAATATAAGGACCCCGTGTTAATTCATTATAGAGATGTGCTTCCTCAGAAGGAGAAGTCACAATTTAAGGTTCTTGCAGATAGAGTTCTCAGGTATCAAGGCAAATTATGTGTTCCTGATGTTGCAGGATTACGTCGGCAGATTTTGGAAGAAGCCCATCATTCCTGTTATTCTATCCATCCAAGAGCGACAAAGATGTACCATGATATTAAATCTATATATTGTTGGGATGGAATGAATAAAGATATAGCGGAGTTCGTAGCTCAATGTCCTAATTGTCAACAGGTGAAAATCGAGCATCAAAAGTTTGGGGGATTACTGCAACCTATAGAAATTCTGACTTGGAAATGGGAAGTGATTAATATGGATTTTGATTACATGCTTGCCTCGTTCCCAGCGTAAGTACGAGTCTATATGGGTAGTTGTGGATAGACTTAGGAAGTCAGCTCATGTTCTACCAGTCAGAACTACGTACTCAGCAAAAGATTATGCAAAGTTGTATATCAAAGAGATAGTGCGACTTCACGGTGTTTCAGGATCCATTATTACTGATGGAGGAGCACAATTTACAGCTAATTTTTGGATGTCCTTCTATAAAGGTGTAGAACACGAGTGACAGTTAGCACAACATTTCATCCACAGACTGATGGGCAAGCTAAGCGCACTATCCAGACCCTTGAAGAGATGCTAAGAGCCTGTGTGTTGGACTTTGGAGGTAGTTGGAATGATCATTTGCCGCTCACTGAATTTGCATATAATAATAGCTACCACTCCAGCATCCAAATGGCCCCATATGAAGCTCTATATGAAAGGAAGTGTAGATCGCCAATCGGATGGTTTGTGTTATGTCCCGTGTTTTCGTATAATTGGAAATTGAGAAATAATTACGACTTATGTGTTATAAGGAAATATTTTGATTTTGGTGAATATGACTATGTTGGTTATGGAATCTTTAATGTTAAGACATCGGGAAAGGCCGAGGGTTAATTCGGAATTTTGGAAATTAGTTTCGGGAATTACAAAACGAGACTTTAACTAATTGGGCCAAGGAAAATTATGACCCAAAGTTGAAGCCCAACAATTGAAGGGGGCCGGCCATAGCAATTGGCCCAAGCCCACTTTTAAAGGGTCATGTGCTATGCACATGACCCCTAAATGGATATATATGTGATTCTACACTTAGAATTATCTAAGAGCAATCAAAAAATTCAAGAACACCCCAAAAAAAGGGCTCTCGGCCGTGACTAAGAAAAGAGAAAGAAAAAAATTTCCAAGCTTGGTTATTGATCCAAAAATCCTAATCTCTACATAGTTGTGAAGTGCTCAAGACGCTCTTCAACGTGAGATAATTTATTTGGCGGAAGAATCACGTTTACAACAAGTCGGGTTTTCAAGAAAAGGTAAGAATTTTTCCCCTTTAATGTTATAGAATTGTTATGAATGTGTTAAGGATTGAGAATAGACGGGAATCCCGTAACTTTGATGTATATAGAAAGCCGTGTGTGTGTGTATATGGTGTGTTGGCCGTGAGTTATATGTAGTGCAAAGGCATGGGAATTTTATCTTGTTTAGTTGGTTTGTGGCGTCGTTATAACATTTATGTCGTAAATAATTGATTGATGAATTAAAGTGGCGTTGGAAAATGATTTTGGACGTTATCGGAAAGTATATACCTTTGGTATATTTGCGTATATCATTGTATAACTTTGATGCTAAAGACTTTAAATATGATTTATGGTTGATATTAATGAATTCGGAATGAAACGACGCAAGTTAGAACGTTCGTTGTAAGTTTTGATGTTTTGAAAGAATTATGGAAAGTAATGAATCTTGGGCAATTTCGTATATGGCTTGGAATGTATTTGGAATGTGATGGAATAATCTTGAATGAGTGAATGACTACAATAATATGGATATAGGTTTGGAGTTTTGGAAGTTTGAATGAAAAGTTGCCAACTTAGGTAATAAGGTAGAACTTTGAAGCTAGAGTGGTTTGATTATGATTTGTGTTGTTGTTGATGTGTGGGCTGTTGTTGTTGATGTATTTTGAGCCGAGCTAAGTCTCGGGGGTGTTAGATTTATAGGGGAAATGCTGCCGAAATTTCGGTAGGCAAAAATGAAGTTAATGGCATTTTTAAGCCTAAGAATCTCAATTGGTAACTTTGACCATTTGCAGATTTTAGACGAAACGGGACTTGACTTTTGGGAGAGCATACGACGTCTGTAAGGTATGTAAAGCTTCCCACTTCTTCGTTTGGCATGTCTTAGTATGCTAGGTGAATATTGGAACTTCCGGAGCATTTCTGCTCCTCGAAACCCGATTCACAGAAAAGTTACTATTCATTCAATTCAATTGAAGCCTAAGGGCTCTATTTTGGCTAGAATGCCACCAATCGTCCGAAACCTATCGAAATGTGATCGGGTCACCTGGTAATGATTATGTATGACCTTTTGGCCTATTAATGTTCGTAAATTATGTTCGCCACCTCAATTTGACTCGAGGTGGGCCCGCTAACCCCGAGACGCCCTATTTGTCCTATCGGGCTCTCCTTTGGAATAAGATTTGATATGAACCCTTTGATTTTGAAACGTTCTGCTATGAGCTATGTTTTGAACATTATGATATGCTAAGTTACGTTTTGAGCCATACGTAATATCTTGGAAACGTTTGGTGAAATGAAACTTTGTATTCGATTATTTTGTGCTATGAAATGACTTATGAGACTACTAAGTTTTGAAAGGCTATTTTGAAATATGGATTGCATTTGTTTGCTCACGACTCCGCTCGTGCCTTATGATGACTTCGTTCACCGGTTCCCGGGCCGGTTATGATTCGTGCGCCTTATAACAATTCAGCCGTATGCTGTGTTACGGTTCCCGAGGCTTCGCCATAGGGCCGGGTTCCGTTTGGAGTTATGCTGTGATATGGCTCGTGATGCGATACGCTCACCTATGATTATGCTTGTGTTCGGGGACGTACGGAGATTTGAAACCTTCTGGTGTTATGCTGTGTGTGGCGCCAGCGTCGGAGTGGCGACCACGTTCCTAAGCGTTTGCATGATTTCATTTGCATTATGTATACGTATATGATTTCGATATAGATTTTGACCTACCCATTTGTACTCCACTTTGACATTTGATTTGCTATCGGTTTTGATCCATATTTCTGTACTCCGTGCTTTACATACTCAGTACATATTTTGTACTGACCCCCTTTCTTCGGGGGCTGCGTTTTATGCCCGCAGGTGCAGATATCGGTGATCCTCCGCAGTAGGCTTCACTTCTTGCTATTTCGGAGTACTCCTATTTGATCCGGAGTCCACTTTTGGTACGGACTCTTTTTGCTTTGTATATATTCGGTATGCTTGACTATTTGGGTACGGCGGGGCCCTGTCTCGCCATATGTCTTTGTTTTGAGTTTGTAGAGGCCTGTAGTCATATATGTGGGGCGAGGGTCCTATGTATGTTTGTCTGATTTTTTTTTCTGGTCTTAAAGCGGTCCATTTGTCATGATGGCCCCAAATGGCCCCTATGCTTATATTTGCACTTTTGACCGGCGATGTCTATTCCGCCGCTCAGTTTGTATTTGATATGATATTTTGATTTGGCACGACCGCTTAAGACATATTTGATATAAATTATGTTCGATATGATTTCGAAAAAAATTATGAAATAAGTTTGGATTTGAAAATGAATGTGCGATTCGGTCTGGGTACCCAGGTAGGGTGCCAGTCGCGGCCCACGGGGCTGGGTCGTGACAAAAGTGGTATCAGAGCGGTTTGTCCTCGGAATGTCTACAGGCCGTGTCTCGTAGAGTCTTGTTTATCGATGTGTTGTGCACCACATCTATAAACATGGAGCTACAAGGCATTTAGGATGTTACTTTCTTTGGAATCTTAGATCGTGCGATAGAGCTGTGCTATTAGGATGATTTTGATCTGACTCGCCTTTGTGTTTGCAGTGATGCCTCCGAAGAAGGCAACGACGGCCCAGAAGGGCAGGGCGAGGATTGGAGAGACTAGTCAGGCACAACGAGCTACCCGGGCTCGTGTTTATGATTTGCCGGAGGATGTGCCTCATTCTGAGGGGTCTGCTACACCCCCACTAGTACAGCCTGGAGTAGGACCTTCAGCAGCTCCAGAGGTCCGTGTACCCGCTCCTGAGGCTCCAGCTCCTCAGCCAGGGGCGGAGGATAGGACCCTGAGAGAGGGTGTACAGTTGCTGACTACATTGGTGGCAGGACAGGCTCGCAGACGCGGGCGGAGGGACGACGATGACGATGATAGGCGGGACAGCCTGAGAGTTCGGGAGTTTTTGTTATGTGGCCCTCCAGAGTTCTTCGGGTCTAAGCCCGACGAGGACCCCCATGACTTTATTCGGGGGATGCGACGCTCACTGGACTTGGTCAGGGCTTCAGAGACCGAGTCGGTTGAGCTGGCTTCGCACAGGCTTCGAGATGTGGCTACCCACTGGTACGAGACTTGGGAGCTGTCTAGAGGAGAGGGTGCCCCTCCAGCCACTTGGGATCAGTTTGTGAAAACATTCACCCGCCACTTTTTGCCCCCAGAGTTACGGCGGGCGCGGGCTGATCGATTCTTACGTCTGCAGCAGAGGGGTCGGAGTGTTCGCGAGTATAACCTTGAGTTTGATTCTCTGGCCCGATATCCACCGGCCGTGGTAGCAGATATGTCCGATCGGATGCACAGATATGTTATGGGATTGGACTAGTATTTGGTCGATAGCTGTATGGCAGTGTCATTGCAGGCAGACATGGACATTGCCCGACTTCAGGCCTATGCGATAGGTATGGAGGACCGTCGCAGGTCTAATCCTGCTGGCAGAGATCGAGATAGGAGGCCGCCCAAGAGGGCTAGGTCCGCAGGTTATTCTGAAGATTCTCGAGGCGGACAGCCTCAGCAGCAGCAGTCGGATAGGCATTTTCCTTCGTCCGGCCGGATTACTCAGTCAGGCAGCCGGAGATTCGATAGTACAGGACCGTCTGGGGCCGGTCAGAGCTCCAGAGTGGCAGGTTCACAGGTACCCAGGGGTCCCAGCCAGGCCAGACCACCCAGACCCCGTTGTCCTCATTGCGGGAAGTCTCATCCCGGGGAGTGTTACCGAGCGACTGGAGCTTGCTTTTCTTATGGTGGTCAGGGCCACTTTATGAGAGACTGTCCATTGGCTAGCGGTTCTGGTAGTGCTGCCCAGCAGACAGGGTCAGTCGCCGGTTCTTCATCTGTTCCATCTGTTGCACGCCCTGGAGGGCGGGGTATTCCAGCACCGGCAGGACGCGGTCGAGGACGCGGTGGCGCTTCAGGTTCTTGCGGTCCCTCGAACCGCATATATGCTTTGGCCAGCCGCCAGGATCAGGAGGCTTCGCCAAACGTCATCACAGGTACATTACTGGTTTTCTCCAGATCTGTATATGCATTGATTGACCCTGGCTCTACCTTATCATATATTTCCCCGCTCGTTGCTAGCGATATTGGGATAGTGTCTGAGCCTATAGAGCCATTTGAGGTAGCTACGCCAGTTGGGGATTTTATTGTAGCTAGACAGATCTATAGGGATTGTTCTGTGACCATTTATGATCGTAGCACTAAGGCTGATTTGGTAGAGTTAGACATGCTCGCGTTTGACGTCATTATGGGCATGGACTGGTTGTCTTCCTGTTATGCTAATGTCGACTGCCAGAAAAAGGTAGTCCGTTTTCAGTTTCCAGGGGAACCAGTCATAGAGTGGTTCGGATCTACTGCGTCGCCGAGGGGTAAGTTTATTTCATACCTCAAGGCTAAGAAGATGATCCAGAAGGGGTATATCTATCATTTGGTTCGTGTGCACGATACTGCCGCGGAGGTACCTACCCTTCAGTCTGTTCCGATCGTCAGCGAGTTTCCAGATGTTTTTCCGGACGAGCTTCCTGGCCTTCCGCCTGAGCGGGAGATTGATTTTACTATTGAGTTGATGCCGGATACGCAGCCTATATCTATTCCTCCGTACAGGATGGCACCAGCTGAGTTGAAGGAGTTGAAAGAGCAGCTGAAAGATTTGCTGGATAAGGGTTTTATCAGGCCCAGCACATCACCCTGGGGAGCGCCGGTATTGTTTGTCAGAAAAAAGGATGGGTCGTTGCGGATGTGTATTGACTACCGGCAGCTGAATAAGGTGACTATTAAGAATAAATATCCCCTCCCCCGGATTGATGATTTGTTTGACCAGCTGCAGGGTGCTAGACATTTTTCAAAGATAGATCTGCGTTCTGGTTATCATCAGGTGCGAGTACGGGAGTCAGATATCCCGAAGACTGCTTTCAGGACCCGGTACGGGCAATATGAGTTCAGAGTTATGTCTTTCGGGCTGACTAATGCTCCAGCGGTGTTTATGGATCTGATGAACCGGGTATTTCGGCCTTTTCTGGATATGTTTGTTATTGTGTTTATTGATAATATTCTGATTTACTCGCGATCAGCCGAGGAGCATTCAGATCATTTGAGGACGGTATTTGGCATCCTCCGTCAGCAGAAGTTATATGCTAAATTCTCTAACTGTGAGTTCTGGTTGACTTCTGTGGCATTCTTGGGCCATATTGTCGGCGCAGACGGTATTCGGGTCGATACGCAGAAGATTGAGGCTGTGCAGAATTGGCCCAGGCCTACTACACCGACAGAGGTGCGCAGTTTTCTGGGATTGGCTGCGTATTATCGCAGGTTCGTGGAGGATTTCTCTTCTATTGCAGCACCACTGACGAGGCTTACCCAGAAAGCAGCAAAATTCCAGTGGACAGATGCCTGCTAGAGCAGCTTTCAGATGCTGAAGGAGAGATTGATTACAACACCAGTTTTGGCTCTTCCAGAGGGATCTGACGGGTATGTTGTCTATTGTGACGCCTCTGGTATTGGGATAGGATGTGTATTGATGCAGCACGGTCGAGTCATAGCCTATGCTTCCCGGCAGCTCAGACCGCACGAGAAGAACTATCCCACTCATGATCTTGAGTTGGCCGCGGTGATTCATGCTTTGAAGATTTGGCGGCATTATTTATATGGGGTCCATGTTGAAATCTATACGGACCATAAGAGTCTCCAGTATATTTTTAGGCAGAAGGAACTAAATTTGCGGCAGCGGAGATGGCTTGAGCTACTAAAGGACTACGACGTTGATATTCTGTACCATCCGGGGAAAGCCAATGTGGTAGCTGACGCGCTTAGCCGCAAGTCCGTGGGCAGTCTGGCTGATGTTCCATTTGATAAGAGAGATTTGGTTTGTGATATTCATCAGCTGGCCAGCCTCGGAGTCCGTTTGGTGGATTCTGGAGATTCTGGGAATTCTGTTCGTCCAGTTGCTGAGTCATCTATTATTCAGGAGGTAAAGCAGCGCCAGTTTGAGGATCCTCTTTTGATTCAGTACAGAGATGTGGCCCTTAATAAAGCAAAGACTCAGTTTGAGATCTCGCCTGACGGAGTATTATTATATGGCGGCAGATTTTGTGTACCGGACGTTGCGGGCTTACGGCGGCAGATTATGGGCGAGGCCCATAACGCACGGTATTCTGTTCATCCTGGTTCCACTAAAATGTATCGGGACCTCAGGTGTTTGTATTGGTGGGACGGCATGAAGAAAGATATTGCTGAGTTTGTTAGTCAGTGCCCGAACTGCCAGCAAGTTAAGATCGAGCATCAGAAGCCCGGTGGATTATTACAGGAGATGGAAATTCCAGCCTGGAAATGGGAGATGATTAATATGGATTTCGTTGTTGGATTACCGCGCACTCCACGCAGGTACGACTCTATCTGGGTTGTTGTTGACAGGCTGACGAAATCAGCCCATTTCCTTCCGGTTCGGACTACTTATTCGGCTGAGGACTATGCCAGATTGTATATCAGAGAGATAGTCAGACTTCACGGAGTCCCTATATCTATTATTACTGACCGAGGTACCCAGTTTACAGCAAATTTCTGGAGGTCATTTCAGGAGGGATTAGGGACTCAGGTGAGTCTCAGTACAGCTTTTCACCCTTAGTCCGACGGGCAGGCCGAGCGCACTATTCAGACGCTCGAGGATATGTTGCGGGCCTGCGTTATTGATTTCAGGGGCAGCTGGGATGATCATTTGCCGCTTATAGAGTTTGCTTACAATAACAGTTATCACTCCAGCATTCAGATGGCCCCGTACGAGGCCCTTTATGGCAGGAGATGCAGGTCTCCTATTGGCTGGTTTGACGTGGGCGAGACTAAGTTGATCAGGCCGGATGTGATCCAGGAAGCTGTAGATAAGGTGAAGCTTATTCGGGAACGACTGTTAGCTGCTCAGAGTCGACAGAAAGCTTATGCTGATAGACGACGTCGACCGTTAGAGTTCCGGATTGGCGACTGGGTATTCCTGAAGGTGTCGCCCATGAAGGGTGTCATGAGATTCGGTAGAAAGGGTAAGTTGAGCCCCCGGTACATTGGGCCGTATCAGATCGTGCGAAAGATAGGCGAGGTCGCCTATGAGCTAGACTTACCATCCGACTTGGAGGCCGTACACCCGGTGTTTCATGTGTCTATGTTGCGGAAATGCATTGGTGATCCTTCCAGGATATTCCCAGTTGATGACATTCAGGTGACGGAGCAGTTATCTTATGACGAGCAGCCTGTATCTATTCTGGATCGACAGGTGCGGAGACTACGCACTAAAGAAGTGCCCTCCGTCAAAGTCCTGTGGCGCAACAATAATCGGGAGGAGATGACTTGGGAGGCGGAGGACGAGATGAAGAAGAAATATCCCCATTTGTTTCCGACGTCCACAGGTAATCTAATTTTTTTTTTTTCAGTTTGTTGTGTTGATTGATAAAATGAATTATGTATGTCATTATTAAAAAGGGACACTCCTGCCTTGATCATAAGACCTTATAAGATTAATCTAACATTCGGGAACGAATGTTCTTAAGGGGGGGAGAATGTTATGTCCCGTGTTTTCGTATAATTGGAAATTGAGAAATAATTACGACTTATGTGTTATAAGGAAATATTTTGATTTTGGTGAATATGACTATGTTGGTTATGGAATCTTTAATGTTAAGACATCGGGAAAGGCCGAGGGTAAATTCGGAATTTTGGAAATTAGTTTCGGGAATTACAAAACGAGACTTTAACTAATTGGGCCAAGGAAAATTATGACCCAAAGTTGAAGCCCAACAATTGAAGGGGGCCGGCCATAGCAATTGGCCCAAGCCCACTTTTAAAGGGTCATGTGCTATGCACATGACCCCTAAATGGATATATATGTGATTCTACACTTAGAATTATCTAAGAGCAATCAAAAAATTCAAGAACACCCCAAAAAAAGGGCTCTCGGCCGTGACTAAGAAAAGAGAAAGAAAAAAATTTCCAAGCTTGGTTATTGATCCAAAAATCCTAATCTCTACATAGTTGTGAAGTGCTCAAGACGCTCTTCAACGTGAGATAATTTATTTGGCGGAAGAATCACGTTTACAACAAGTCGGGTTTTCAAGAAAAGGTAAGAATTTTGCCCCTTTAATGTTATAGAATTGTTATGAATGTGTTAAGGATTGAGAATAGACGGGAATCCCGTAACTTTGATGTATATAGAAAGCCGTGTGTGTGTGTGTATATGGTGTGTTGGCCGTGAGTTATATGTAGTGCAAAGACATGGGAATTTTATCTTGTTTAGTTGGTTTGTGGCGTCGTTATAACATTTATGTCGTAAATAATTGATTGATGAATTAAAGTGGCGTTGGAAAATGATTTTGGACGTTATCGGAAAGTATATACCTTTGGTATATTTGCGTATATCATTGTATAACTTTGATGCTAAAGACTTTAAATATGATTTATGGTTGATATTAATGAATTCGGAATGAAACGACGCAAGTTAGAACGTTCGTTGTAAGTTTTGATGTTTTGAAAGAATTATGGAAAGTAATGAATCTTGGGCAATTTCGTATATGGCTTGGAATGTATTTGGAATGTGATGGAATAATCTTGAATGAGTAAATGAATACAATAATATGGATATAGGTTTGGAGTTTTGGAAGTTTGAATGAAAAGTTGCCAACTTAGGTAATAAGGTAGAACTTTGAAGCTAGAGTGGTTTGATTATGATTTGTGTTGTTGTTGATGTGTGGGCTGTTGTTGTTGATGTATTTTGAGCCGAGCTAAGTCTCGGGGGTGTTAGATTTATAGGGGAAATGCTGCCAAAATTTCGGTAGGCAAAAATGAAGTTAATGGCATTTTTAAGCCTAAGAATCTCAATTGGTAACTTTGACCATTTGCAGATTTTAGACGAAACGGGACTTGACTTTTGGGAGAGCATACGACGTCTGTAAGGTATGTAAAGCTTCCCACTTCTTCGTTTGGCATGTCTTAGTATGCTAGGTGAATATTGGAACTTCCGGAGCATTTCTGCTCCTCGAAACCCGATTCACAGAAAAGTTACTATTCATTCAATTCAATTGAAGCCTAAGGGCTCTATTTTGGCTAGAATGCCACCAATCGTCCGAAACCTATCGAAATGTGATCGGGTCACCTGGTAATGATTATGTATGACCTTTTGGCCTATTAATGTTCGTAAATTATGTTCGCCACCTCAATTTGACTCGAGGTGGGCCCGCTAACCCCGAGACGCCCTATTTGTCCTATCGAGCTCTCCTTTGGAATAAGATTTGATATGAACCCTTTGATTTTGAAACGTTCTGCTATGAGCTATGTTTTGAACATTATGATATGCTAAGTTACGTTTTGATCCATACGTAATATTTTGGAAACGTTTGGTGAAATGAAACTTTGTATTCGATTATTTTGTGCTATGAAATGACTTATGAGACTACTAAGTTATGAAAGGCTATTTTGAAATATGGATTGCATTTGTTTGCTCACGACTCCGTTCACCGGTTCCCGGGCCGGTTATGATTCGTGCGCCTTATAACAATTCGGCCGTATGCTGTGTTACGGTTCCCGAGGCTTCGCCATAGGGGCGGGTTCCGTTTGGAGTTATGCTGTGATATGGCTCGTGATGCGATACGCTCACCTATGATTATGCTTGTGTTCGGGGATGTACGGAGATTTGAAACCTTCTGGTGTTATGCTGTGTGTGGCGCCAGCGTCGGAGTGGCGACCACGTTCCTAAGCGTTTGCATAATTTCATTTGCATTATGTATACGTATATGATTTCGATATAGATTTTGACCTACCCATTTGTACTCCACTTTGACATTTGATTTGCTATCGGTTTTGATCCATATTTCTGTACTCCGTGCTTTACATACTCAGTACATATTTTGTACTGACCCCCTTTCTTCGGGGGCTGCGTTTTATGCCCGCAGGTGCAGATATCGGTGATCCTCCGCAGTAGGCTTCACTTCTTGCTATTTCGGAGTACTCCTATTTGATCCGGAGTCCACTTTTGGTAAGGACTCTTTTTGCTTTGTATCTATTCGGTATGCTTGACTATTTGGGTACGGCGGGGCCCTGTCTCGCCATATGTCTTTGTTTTGAGTTTGTAGAGGCCTGTAGTCATATATGTGGGGCGAGGGTCCTATGTATGTTTTTCTGATTTTGTTTTCTGGTCTTAAAGCGGTCCGTTTGTCATGATGGCCCCAAATGGCCCCTATGCTTATATTTGCACTTTTGACCGGCGATGTCTATTCCGCCGCTCAGTTTGTATTTGATATGATATTTTGATTTGGCACGACCGCTTAAGACATATTTGATATAAATTATGTTCGATATGATTTCAAAAAAAATTATGAAATAAGTTTGGATTTGAAAATGAATGTGCGATTCGGTCTTGGTACCCAGGTAGGGTGCCAGTCGCGGCCCACGGGGCTGGGTCGTGACAGTTTGAAGTACGAGAGACAAAGTTAGTGGGCCTAGACTTGATCCAGCAAGCAGTAGATAAGATCAAGCTTGTTCAGGATAGGCTATTAACAGCCCAAAATCATCAAAAATCCTATGCGGACAATCGTCGACGAGACTTGGAATTTAAAGTTAATGATTGGGTTTTCTTGAGGGTGTCGCCTATGAAAGGTGTAATGAGATTTGGCAAGAAGGGCAAACTTAGCCCCCGGTATATCGAGCCTTACAATATTGTGCGCAAGGTAGGCCAAGTAGCGTATGAGTTAGATCTGCCTTCGGACTTGAAGTCAGTTCACCCAGTGTTTCATGTGTCAATGCTTCGAAAGTGCGTGGGAGATCCTTCCAGAATTGTGCCTGTAAACGATATCCAAGTTACTGAGAAATTATTCAATGAAGAAGTAACCATTTCCATTTTAGATAGGCAAATTCGAAGTCTTAGAACATAGATGTAGCTTCAGTTAAAGTCTTATGGAGAAAAAATAATAGGGAATAAATGACTTGGGAAGCTAAGGAAGATATGAAGTCTAGGTCCCCGCATTTGTTTCCACCCCCAGAAGAGCTCTAGACTGGGACACCAGCACCCTCAGGTATGTAATGTTTCTTTGAATGATTTCTTAGTCGTGTGTGGCCAATATGGGTATTGATGTTGCAGCCCTGTGAGACAATGTATATATTATCTTGTTGTGACAGGATGGAAGTGGTGCTATTACAGGGGAAACTCTGGCAAAATTTTCGTAGAAATCCCTAAGAGCATAACATTCGAGGACGAATGATCCTAAGAGGGGAGGAATGTTACACCTCATAGTTTAGTACCTTGATATTAATTAGGTATTAATTGTTCAATTGTGGACACCGGAGTTATTGTCGAAGATATACGAGATTATATGTCCCTGTTTTATGATTATGATGGTTTAAACTCATGTAATAGGTCAGGGAAAGGTTGGAGATCAAGTGATTCAAGGAGACTAAGTTTTCGGAACTTTGGGGAAAAGTTGGGTAAGATTTCATACGGCAATTTTTGTCTAACGTGGGGAAAGAATATATTTTAGTATATATAAATTTTGAAGTGAAACAAAAGCCTAAATTGACGTTCAGGAAGTCTAGTTTCCAACGCAACAAACCGCACATTGATCTGACATCGCAATCAAGCGTTATGGGCATTTTAAGATAGGTTGCCAGAGCAGGGATTAAATCTGCGCGAACATGCCTGGAGGAGGCACAAACGCCCCTGGAGGTGGCGCGAACGCGCAGAGGACCAAGGGTCAACTCAGCGCGAACGCGCTGAGCAATATCTAGGTCGGTGCAACCCGACTCTAGAACTTAATAAAAGGGGGCTTACCCCTCATTTTCATCCAAAACACCTCTCCAAACACCCCAAACATTCTGGAAATTTACCCCAACTTCCAATCATCAAATTTTAAAGCGAATTAAGTATAGTCTCCAGATTCAGCTTCAGATAGCGTATAGTTGCGATTATAATATCGTATCACGATGAATCTTGGTTGGAATTCAAGGTCAATATTGAAGATATTGTGGTTTTAGCGGAAGTAAGGTATGAATTTCTCCTTATTTCTATTAATTTAGGTTTAATTATGGAGATAGAGCTATTAAATGATCATATACCAAATTGTTGGTTGAGAAATTCGAAAGATAATGTGTTTGATGTTTTATGGACTATATTAGCTATCGATAATGATGTTATTGGTGTTGGTGTTGTTGTTATTGTGTTGGTTGTTGGTATTGTGATCTCGGGCTAGGGAGATAAATAGGGGAGATGTCGCCCGAATTTTGATAGAATTCTAAAGGAATTTAACCTAAAAACTTGAGATAGGCATATGACGATAAGTCTAACAGTAGTATGATTTCTCTTGAATGTAGACTTACGCGCTCGGGAGAGTAAGCGTTAGGTAGTTGGAGATCAATCAGGTATGTTGAGGCTGGTCCCTTTCTTTCCAAAGGCATGATTCCTTTGTTGTAAATTCATACATGTTATCCATAACATCCTTATTCCCAAAAGATATAAGTTCATGATTCTTAGTGTTTCTTATGATGCTAAAGATAAGTATATTCCATGATGATAATGATGATGCTGATGCCATTTTGGAGATTCCAAAGCTTATGGATTTGATGCTATTATGAGATTATTGAGCTTATTTCATGATTTCCTTGATTTTATTCATTGTTATTGATCTCACCTTATGCTACTTGTTCCTTCAAGGTGAGATATAGCGATGATGATTGCTCCATAATATAAATTGGAGGTTACCGACCTTACGTCACTTCGATAGAGTTGTAGCTTTTAACTGGGCTCTCATGCATGCTTTATAAATATTTATGTATTTTAATAGCACCGTTCCTACATGGCCGGGCTGTATAACACCGTGCCGCCCTATAGGCAGCCGGGCAGACACACCACTACAGTGGGAGCTTACGCCTCAGACGCAGGAGGCCCAAATGCGGGCTAATGATGATAACACCGTGCCTATATGGCCGGGTAGCTTACTTGTATATATTTATGATGTTGTTTTAAAATATAGTTAGCATGCATGATATTCGCCTTACGAGGCAATAAGATGTATAGGTTATCTTTATCTCATGTTATGTTCCACATTTCTTCTTATATTATTTTTATGCCTTACATACTCAGTTTATTATTCGTACTGACGTCCTTTCTTGTGGACGCTGGATTCTTGCTCACATGTAAACAGACCTAATCCTTAGGAGCTTTATCAGTGGAGTTTCTGAAAGGCTCCAATTGTCCCAGAGCTGCAGTGTATTGGTACTACTCTTTTGTATACATAGACTTGGGAATAGCAGAGTCCTACCCCGTCCTTATGGATTCCTATATTCTATAAATAAAGGCTCGTAGACCGATGCATGTATTTAGATATTCCGTAGTCTTATTAGTATATGTTGATGTATAGTATTTAGACAACCTTTTTGGCTACTGTTTATGGGCACTGTTGTTGATGACTACATAACAACGTGCCATTATCTTGTGATACATGTCCTTACAGAGTATGACGCATATGAGCTAGCTTATGGCCCACCTAGAAATGATTATGAGATGTATGCTTAGAGGTACTCGGTGGGTTAGCTCCGGGTGCCCGTCATGGCCCTCTAGTCTGGTCGTGACACAAAGCCTCGGTGTCACGACCCAATTTGGTGAAGTCGTGTGGGCACATACCTCTCCCACCTCGGTAAGAGAACCCTCAACGCAATAATAAATAAGGACATAATTAATTAAATCAAGCAAGCAGAATAGAAATATTACGTATGTCTCACATTAATATATAATAGAAATAGAGAGGAATAAGGAAAATACCCCCAGGGTCTGGTCTAAGTCATACAAGAACATATAAATGAAATAATACAAGTCAGGAGTATAATAATACATCGATCTGTCTTTGTCTCACAGTAGAAAAGTAAGACATAATAATAAGAGGAGTCTTGAAAGCGACGAATGACTCGTGCTCACCCTGGAAACTCGATGCTATTGCTGAAGGCGACTATCAACCACGGGAGACCGAGGAAGACCCAACCTTGTACTCTGCATTAACAAAAGAATATAGTAAGTACAGATCAGTACAAAACCATAGTACTGTTAGGTATCATATGTTATACCCCGTACTTTATACGTTGAGTTTCTCAGTAAGATAGCCGATGAAAGGTTAGTAAGTGAGGATGTTTTTCAAGGTTACAAAAGACTCTAATTAATCATTCTACATGTGCAGAAGTTTAATTTGTGTACAACAAGTATCAGAAGATTGGAGGCGGAATAAACCAAAAAGATCTGAGTTCTTTATCAGAGTAATTCGATTGTCAAGTCGTCGGACCATCGATTGGTCGACGGATCGTTGACCATCCAATAGAAAAACTCTGAGAGATTCATGGCGAGTCGACGAATCGTCGACATGTCGACGGACCACCGACCCTGCCGTCGAACCGTAGGCGGTGTAATTTTTTCTCTCTCCTATAAATAAAAGGCCCACGACTTGGAACATTATTTTTCACCAAAAAATAGACCTTTCTAGATCATTCAAGTTCTCTCTACACTCCCTACTCATCCATACATACCCTAAGCCAAATTCAAGTAAGAATCAAGCTTTGTAACCCTAAGCTAGTCCATGGGTGATCATGATCTTTGCTCTTAAGTTAATTTATGGTGGTTTTGGGTTGAAACAAAGTTGGGGAGCTAGGGTTCTTCAAGGTTGAGGTATGTTCTCTCTTTATTCCCTATATTGAGTTGATTTGGAGATTACTAAGTCATAAAAGTGAAGGAAATTGTGGTAGGAAAGAGTATGGGACATGGTGTTGTAATTATTGGTTGTGAATGAAACTTGGAAAGAAGTTTTTGATTGTTTTAGGTGTAAATTGTGTATAACCTCATAATTATGGCGTTGTTGATGTTGTTATTGTTGCTGGGAGTTGAACTGGAAATTGGTGGAAGTTAATAAAATAGGAGAAGTGTTTCCCACATTCCGTTAGCCACTAATTACTCTAGTTTGAGCTTATAAGTATTTTCAAGACCTAACTCTAGAACTACTCCTTTTGAATGTAGACTTGCAAACTTGGGAAGAGAACGTTAGGTAGTTAAGGAGACGCAAAGGTATGTTAAGGCTAACCCTTTCTTTCTAAAGGCAAGATTCTTTTATTGTAAATCTTCACACCATATCCATAATATCCCGATTCCTAAGATTGCTAGAAGTTTATGATTCTCATGATTCTTGTGATATTATTTATGCGCGCTCCTTATAATGAAAATGATGATTTCTTTCCAAAGACATCAAAGCCTATAGCTCTTGATATTCTTATGATGATAATGATTCCATTGTTAGAGATCCCAAAAGCTTATAGTTTTTATGTCATTATCATATTATTGAGCTTGTTTCATGATTATTGATTTCATTCATTGTTGTAGATCTTACCTTATGGTAATTGTTCTTTCAAGATGAGATAAAGCGATGATGATGATTCCATATTGATAATTGGAGGTTACCGACCTTACGTCACTCCAATGGAGTTATAGCTTTTAGTTGGGCTCTCATGCATGCTTTATATATATGTATGTATTTTCTCACACCGCGCCGCGCTATAGTCGGCCGGACAGGCACGTAGATGTTCACACCACTACAGTGGGCAGATTATGATGTTACCCCAGACGCGGGATGCCCCGGACGTGAGATGATATGATATATGGATCGGGTTGCACGTTCCGCAACAATATTTATATATATATATATATATATATATGCATATATGAATTTTTTTTTAAACGTTAAGCATGCATGACATCCGCCTTAAGAGGCATCCAGATGTATAGGTTATCTCTCTTATCTCTTTTTTTTAAGCAAAGCCACCAGAAAAGGTGGAAATTTATTGATAAAGAAAATATGTACATATCAATCCAAAAGTGATTGATCAAATAAATAAAACAACAACAGAACAAAAAATGAACAAGTGGAAAATGGAAATACATATTTTAGTTTAAAACAGACTATTAACAACTATTAATCCAAGGGCCTTGACTTGATAACATCTTTCACACCTTCAAAGTCTCACAGGTGGCATGTTTCATATCAGTTGAATGATTCTTCAGGCCACTTAAATATAGTTGTGATCTTCTGTACAAACCAACATCTGTGTGGAAACAAGAACCACTCTCAACTTTTTACCATTATCAAAATAGCATGACTCCTAGCCTGGACATATGTAGCATCCATATCAAGAAGTGACTCCTTAGTATAGATACTGTATCTGTCCATGCTAGTTCATACAACATTTGAATATGACTCTTCTACATATCTTGCTTATCAGCCTGGTGATCTTTCAAAAGCTGTACTTTTCTTTCAATGTTCAAACTGTCCATAGCTTAATCCTTTGCATGAAACCAGGTCTGTATGAAACTTGATCCATAATTAGTACAGTCTGCTACTTAGATCATGAGCTTCACACCATTTATACTAAGGACTGAGCATGCCAAGCACGCTGATACCACCCTAATACAGATGCTGCAAATACTCACAATCACTTGGCAAACTGTACTCAGTACTAGGTACAGTTCTATTGTCAATCTGGTGCTTTCTCTTGAAGGGTTCTTATTCTCAAGTTTGGAATTCCTCTCTTCTCCATATTCAGAATCCTCTTAGCTTGACTTGGCAATTCCTGAAAATTATGAAACTGAACTGAACCTGCAAAAACAAAAACCAAGTTACTTAAAAAATCTACAAGCCCATTTCCTTCTCTATGTATATGCTCCACAGATACTCTTTGATCCTCCATCATCCTCTTGATATCATCCACCAACATTGAAATGCTCCAAGGGACCTTCCATTTAACATTTAAAATCTTCTTCATGGTCATGGAATCAGTCTCTATGATCACTAGAAAAAGCTACTTTTCCACACAGTACCTCAGTCCCATTCTAATAGCCTCAGCCTCAGCCGCAATATTTTTTCCATCTGCCAAAGGTTTAGCAGCTGCATACACCAAATCTCCCTCTTCATTTCTTATACAAAAAGCAGCAGAACTTGGACCTGAATTTCCCTTAGCAGCTCCATCAGTATTACACTTGTACACTCCAGATGCAGGTCTCCTCTATTTAATAATCCTTCATATAACAGTAGGCTTATATCCTTCAAAGAACTGAACAATCTGATGCCATATAGTTGGAAAATTCAGCCCATTGGTTGACGATGACTCCTTCAGAAGGGATATGATTGGTAAAAGAGCGATGCACGTCACTCAATGAGCTAGATATTGACGAGGGCTTCCTTATTATATAGAGTATATTGGCAAGGATAGCATACAAAGATATGAGGTTCATATAGCCGTATTTTTTTCCATTACCAAATGAGGTTCAGATAGAGACGCCATGGCTTTCAGGTATGCATATATATTGCCAGTTACTATTATTGGGGCCGTTGTTATTACTGATTGTTATAGCCCTGTGTTGCATTGTGCTGTTGGTTTACCGCAAGACAGGTTGGTAGTATTGTAGTTACAGAGAAAGATCTGCCGAAATTTTCATAAGATCCCTGAGAGTTTAACATTCGAGGACGAATGTTTTTAAAGGGGGGAAGGATGTTACACCCCGTAGTTTCATATACTGAGATTCAAGCTACCTTTCAAGAAATATGTGAGCTTGTATGTGTTTAACTTATGGTTATAAGGATTTATGTTCATATAGTAAGCTATGAAAGGAGAAGGGCAAGTGAATTAAGGAAATTAAATTTGTCGGACTTTGGAGAAAATATGAGGAGGAATTTTGGTCCAAATTGGCGGATGAATATTGCTTAGCATATGAAGTGTTTTAAGGTGAAACGAAAGCCTAAATTGAAGTTCGTCGAGTCTAGTTTCCAACGCAATAAATCGCTCATCGATTGGACTTCGGAGTAGAGAATTATGGACGTTACAAGTTCAGCTGACAGAGCAGAAACGCGTGTTATAGTACTGCTACAGTACCGACTTGCTACAGTAATGATACAGTAAAATGCTACAGTACCGACCCGAATTTGACCCGAATAAAAAGGGCAAGAACCCCCTTTTTTTCACCAGATTTGCCCAGAAATTTCCAGAAAATTGAAGAGAGAGAGGGGGGATCACAAAGTGAGCAATTTTCAAGCGAGGAGTATTAATCGAAGCTCGGATAAACGCATGGATGTGATTCTAGTATGGTCTTGCGGTGGATTCAAGGTAGATATTGAAGATATCTCTGTTTTAACAAGAATAAGGTATGACTATCCTATTATTAATGTTAATTTTGGTTTATTTACGGGGATAAAACTGTTAAATAATTGTGTAGCAAGTTGGTTAGTTATGGAAGTTGGAAAACAGCGTGTGGCCTGTTTTATGGTACATATTGGGGTTGGAAATGATGTTATTGATGTTGGTATTTTTCTTGTTGTTGTTGGTTGTTGGATTGTGATTTCGGGCTAGGCATATAAACAGGGGAGGTGCTGCCCAAATTTCGGCAGATTCTAAAGGGCGTTTAATTAAAGGCTTAAGACAAGTGTATGATGGTGAGCCTAATAACAGTATGAACGATTTTATATGTAGATTACAAATCAGGAGATAAGTGGGAAGGTCAAGGAGCAAGGTTCTAGGTATGTTAAGGCTAAACCCTTTCTTTCTAAAGGCATGATTCCTTATTATAAACCTTTGTACTATATCCATAACATCGTTGTTTCCACAAATGCTAGACGCCTATGAATCTCATGATATTATTGAGATCATTCATGACCTTTGAAATTATTCATTGTGATTGATCTCACCTTAGGATATATGTTCCTTCAAGGTGAGATATACTGATGACGATAGTTCCATAGTAATAACAATCCAATGAGTTTAGGAATGTGTCTTAAGGAATGTTTTGTGGGACATGAATAGAGTGCTACCGAAGGATCCCTAATGAGGTATTTGATACTAGAAAAGAGACTTATGATGTATCTCAGGATTTGGCTAATGTTTAGTTAAGCGGGAAGAAGTCTTAAGGGCCTAGAAAAATGCTTATGAGTTTTATATGACAATATAAGCGTTGACGGAAAATGGATGGTCACGAGAAGAGCTTAGAAGTGAATAGATAAGGAATGAGTACTAGAATTATATAAAGGGATTCTATATGAGAGACTGGATCGGGCTGCACGATCTGCAGCACATATATCTATATGTTATGGCCCAGAGATGTGTTATAAGTCGCATGTGATTATGTGGATATTAGCGAATAAATGGCGGCTACGAGAAGTGCATAGAGGTTACTCGTAGGGGTTTGATAATGATGTTGATTATAATTACCACTAGTCTACGACTAGTCGGGCAGATGATACCACCGGGCTAAGTGCGGTTGGGCAGGTATGTATTTACCACTGGTCTATGACCAGTTGGGCAGTATGTATTTACCACTGTTCTACGACCAGTTGGGCAGTTATGTATTTACCACCATGCTACGGCTGGTTGGGCAGATAGGTAAGTATATATTTACCACTGGACTGTAGCCAGTCGGGCAGTTACCGCTGATTAGTCGGGCAGTTGCGCTATACCATCGGGCGATAATCGGACGGGCGCCACCGAGCTGCAGTCGGTCGGGAACTTACCACTGATCAGTTAGGCAGTTAGTATAGGATGATTAGTAACATAAAGGCACAATACTGTACATAGATATGGTTAAACATGCGAGAGTATAGAGAGAGACATGTATCATATATGGATCGGGTAGCACGCCGCAACACATAGTTAGATAACGTTTGATGATAAGGTAACCAGGACTATGGTAGGGTATACAGACCTAGTAAATATCGCAAGAGGATGAAGAGGTATGTATACACATGCTAGATTTCCATCGGTAGTACAGAGATGCCAGGTTGATTCTTATTCTTCTCATCTTTAGTATATGGCTATTTTGTTTCACTTTCTGCCTTGCATACTCAGTACATTACTCGTACTGACGTCCCTTTGTTGGGGGCGCTGCGTTTCATGCCCGCAGGTCTTGAGATACAACTTGAAGGATCTTTCAGTAAGGATACCAGCTCAGCAGGCAGAGTCGTGGCGCTCCACTTGCTTTGGAGTTGCCCTGTGAGTCAGCATGGCTGCATATGCATTTGCATGAGTATGGCGGGGCCCTGTTCCGGCCATTTTATGTCATGTATTCCTGTAGAGGCTCGTAGACAGATATGCACAGTTAGATATCTTATAATTATCACGACTTGTACTATGTTGTATCATTATTATAGATAGCCTTACCGGCACATGCACTCGAGATTAGTTCGAAGATGTAAGTATGTTATCTTTTGGGATTGTGTCCCTATGGCTTATAGTACCTTGGTCTTATGTTGTCTTTCGAGATACAGAAAATGTGAGTTACAGTTGGTTCGCTCGGTTGCCGTAGGGTGCCGAGTGCCAGTCACGCCTTACCAAAGTTGGGGTGTGACACCACTGACTTGAGCCACAATTAAAACTTTGAGAATTTTGCAAAAGGTTTGTGATCCTTAAGTGTCTGCAACAATATTCTGAGATGTTTTGCATGATCAGCCTCACTATGGGAATATATGTTACACCTCGGAAAATCTTCCATTGATGCACAAGTGAATGGGCTAGTGAGGATTACGAGTATACGGTATCTCCATAAGTAAGAAATGACATTCGATGACCCTAGTTAAGAATTCAAAGATGTTAGAGATAGGGGAAGAAAGTTGGCCAAGATAAGGCAAGGCATACGATAGGTATCGGAAAGGAAATACGAGTAACGAGATAACGAGGCTTTAATGATGTCTTGGAGAAGAGTGATAACGTCCCTTAGATTTGTATTGAAGTGTTGAACAAGTGTTAAGAAGGTTCCACAAGGATTGGAGATCAAACGAGTCGACGAAACGAGCTTCGGAATCACTGGGGATTATACGGCCAAACATACTGGCCGTATAAATTATACGGCCCGTATGTTGGGACCGTATAATCATCCTAGAATGGCATGACTTTCTGGGCCAAACGTACGGCCCGTATAATTTGTACGGACCGTATGTTTGTCCGTATATACAGTCGGGACTGAAATGGTTCATTAAATAAAGGGACCAAGTCTTATTTCATTTCACTTCCATATCACACCCCTTTTCTCTAAAACATCTCTATACATTTATTCCACAAGAATTCAAGGGTTATTAGTGATCAACACCATAAATCAAGTGAATCAAGTGTAAGAAAACCCATTAAAGATCATTCAATTCAAGAAATCTCATTGGAGATGGACTAGGGTTTTTGCTCAAGTGGAGTATTACCAACCAAGTCTTGTTCCTACAACATCCAAGGTAAGATTTATGGTATTCCTATGGTTTTTAAAGTATTTGAGAGTTGAAATACGTAGATTGTAGAAGGGTATTGAAAAATGGGTCATGAATGTGGAATAGTGCCATTTTGAGTAATAGTTTGAATCGAGTCATGATTCTTGATGTGTTGTGATATAAACATGTTATAAATGACATTGAGAACATGGGATAGGAAATGTATGTGAATGAACGTAGTCGTGTGTTATGACCATGGATATGGGTAATTGAAAGTGAATTGAGAAATGTGGATAATGTGGATGGATAATGACTATTGTTATAGTATTGTGAATCTATTATTGATGTTTGGGCGTTGATATATGCTATGGAGGAATGTCATATAAATAAAGGAGATGTTGTCCGATTTTCTCTAGTTCTAGTCATATATGCTAGCTATCGATTTCTAATGATAGTATGACTTTAATGAAGGAAGAAACGCGAGCGTTGAATGAGAACGTGCAAGTGGTAAATAGTTAAACGGAAAGGTATGTAAAGCTAACCCTTCTTTCATAAGGCATGGTTCTTTGGCCAAACATCTACATCTCTATAAGCCTATGATGGCCTTCAAACGACTTGATCTTCCAAGCTAGTAAGCTCACGATTCTTGATATGCTACGATTGTACTAAGTTCCTCATATGACGAGTAAGCCTATAAAGATAGATGTAATGAATGACGATAATAGTGATAATGACATTGATGACGACTATAATGGTAACAGCGATGACGATAACGATGACGATAATGATAGTAATGATACTAGTAAGATGCTTATGAGCTATTATGTATGTGTAACTATGTATGACTATTATGGAACCCCGAGCTTATAAGGATGGGTAGAGTATATATATATGATTACGTAATGCGCGCACACCTCTGCAGATGGTACGGATAACCCTGAAGCCTTGGTAGGGCCAGGTATGTGTAACCTTGAGCCTTAGTTGGCCAAGTATGTATGAAACACCGATCCTTCATGGTCGGGTATGTTATGCAAATGCTATGTATATGATATGATTATGTGTATGATATAGATATGAATATGAATATGAATACGAATATGATACGAATATGAATGAGATTATGTATATGAATACGGTGATGAACGGAATGTAAATGAGTATGGATATGAGAATGGATACGGATATGGATGTATGTATATGATTACGCACTAGAAATGGAAAGTCCCTATGAAAGGCAAGTAAGTGCTTATGACGATGATATTACTATCTCCCATCCTATGCTATTTCTTTTGTTGTATATTATGCTTCTATGTCGATATTGATCAAGCTTTACATACTCAATACATTCTTCGTACTGACGTCCTTTTTTTTGTGGACGCTGCATCATGCCTGTAGGTGAACAGGGAGACAAACTTGATCCATAGCAACATTCTCAGGGACTACATAGCAGAGCTCCATTTCATTCGGAGCTATAGCTTTTGGGTACTTAATCTTTTGTGTACATAATTGTGGGCCTAGCGGGGTCCTGTACCGCCTATATGATATGTTATACTCTCCTTAGAGGCTCGTAGACATGTGTATATGGTTAGGTATGTCTGGCCTTGTCGGCCTATATTTTGTATATCATTTTGTTAGCCTTCTCAGCTCATGTACATCGATGTGGCATAGATGACAATGATGATATAAAGGCATTGTTATCCAATGGGACTAGCATGATGAGTGAATAGAATTACATGTTTAATTATGCGGCTCGCCTAGATGTAAGTGTAAGTGTAAGCCAAGGGGTGCTCGGGTGGGCTAGCACCGGGTGCCCGTCGTGGCCCCTAGTCGGGTCGTGACAATATACTAGAATATCATCAATGAAGACAATGACGAATAAATTGAGTTAAGGCTTAAAGACCCTGTTCATAAGATCCATGAAAGTTGCTGGCACATTTGTCAACCCAAATGACATGACTAGAAATTCAAAATGACCATAACGAGTTCTGAAAGCGGTCTCCAGAATATCAACTTCCTTAATCATTAACTGATGGTAGCCTCATCTGAGATCAGTCTTGAAATAACATTGGGCACCCTGAGGTTGGTCGAATAAGTCATCTATTCTGGGAAGAGGGTACATGTTCTTAATGGTGACTTGGTTTAACTGGCGGTAGTCAATGCACATGCGTAAGAAACCATCTTTCTTTCGAACAAATAAGACTGTTGCGCCCGAAGGTGAGACACTTGGTCTAATAAATCCCTTGTGAAGAAGGTCTTTCAACTGGAATTTTAATTCTATCAACTCGGCTAGAGCCATTCTGTATGGAGGACTAGATATCGGCTGGGTGTCGGGAAGTAGATCGATTCCAAAGTCAATCTCCCGGTCAGGGGGGACTCCGAGAAGATCTTCAGGGAAGACCTCTGGAAATTCATTAATGACTGGTACGAACTGGAGAGTTGGGTTTGGGCATCTGAATCCTTGACTCGAACTAAGTGGTAGATATAACCCTTGGAAATCATTTTTCAGGCTTTTAAATAGGAAATAAACCTACCCCTAGGTACCACTGAATTTCCTTCCACTCTATAACTGGCTCATTAGGAAACTCAAATTTCACTACTTTGGTTCTACAACATACTGTGACATAACATGAAGCCAACCAATCCATACCAATGATTACATCGAAGTCTACCATATCTACCTCTGCTCAGTCAGCTATAGTTCTACGGTGATAGATTAAAACTGGGCAACCCTTATAAATACGCCTAGCTATGACTGACTCACCCACTGGGTGGACACCTCAAAAGGTTCATGCAATTTTTCTAGTTTAATCCAAATTTTTTTAGCAATAAATGGGTTTACATAATGTTACACCTCGTGGGTTTGTACGTTGAGATTCATTAGGATTTAGTTGTTCAACTATAGACACTAGAGTTATTTTCTAAGGTATATGAGATTATATGTGTCTATGTTATGGCTATGAGGGTTTAAGTTCATGTAATAGGTTATGGAAGGATTGGAAGACAAGTGAATTAAGGAAATTAAGTGTTGGAACTTTGAAGAAAAGATGGGCAAGGTGTGTACGATAATTTTGGTCTAACTTGAGAAAGGAATAGCTCCTAGTGTATTAGGAGTTTTGAAGCGAAACAAAAGCCTAAATTGAAGTTCGGGAAGCCTAGTTTCCAACGCAACAAACCGCACATCGATCCGACATCGGATCAAACGTTATGACCATTTCAAGACGGACTGCCAGAGTAGGGATTAACCCTGTGTGAACGCGCCTGGAGGTGGCACGAACGTGAAGAGGGGCAGGGCCCGCGATGAGTAAATTTTAGGTCGGTGCAAAACGACTCTAAAACAATATAAAAGGGGGAATACCCCTTATTTTCACCCAAACCACCCCTCCAAAACATCCTTAACTCTCTGGAAGCTTCACCCAATTTCCACCCATAAAATTTAGCCCAAATCAAGTGAAATCTCGGGATTTAGGTTCAAATAGCGTATAGTTGTGATTATAGTTTTTTGTTACGGTGAATCTTGGCTTGGATTCAAGGCGGATATTGAAGATATTGCTGTCCTAGTAAGAAAAAGGTATGAATCTCTCCTTATTGATATTGATTTAGGTTTATTTACAGAGATAGAGCTATTAAATGGTCCTATAATGAATTTGTTAGTTGAGAAATTGAATAAAATTCGTGCGGGATGTTTTATGGAGTATTTTGGTATTAATGATGATGTTGATGATGTTAGTATTGTTTGTGCTATTGTTGGGTATGGTGTTGTGATTTCAGTCTAGGGATATAAACAGGGGAGATGCTGCTCGAATTTCGGCAGATTCTAAAGGATTTAATTTAAAGGCTTAAGATAAACATATGACGTTAAGCCTAACAATAGTATGAATTCTCTTGAATGTAGATTTGTGTGCTTGCAAGAATAACCGTTAAGTAGTTAAGGAGACCTAAATGGTATGTTAGGGCTAGTCCCTTTCTTTCTAACGCATGACACTTTTCTTTTGAATCCATACATGCTTTCCATAACGTCCTTATTTCCAAAAAGCTAGAAGTTCATGATTCTCCAAGTTCTTATGATGCCAAGGATAGACGTTTTCTATGATGATAATGATGATGATGATGATGATTCCATTCTAGAGATTCCAAAGTTTATGGTTTTGATGCTATTATGAGATTGTTGAATTTATTTCATGACTTTCTTGATTTTATTTAATGTTGTTGATCTCACCTTATGATAATATTTCCTTCAAGGTGAGATGTAGCAATGATGTTTGTTCCATAATATAAATCGGAGGCTACTGATGTCACACCCTCATCTTGATAGGGCATGATAGGCACCCGACTCTCATCAGAGTCGAGCGAACCCTTAAACGTTCGCTTTACCAAAACCTGTCATTTCAAAAACTTTTAAAAACATGGAACTTTTCCAAATAAAGATCATTGTCTTTATACAGATTATGAAAACTTTCAATTAATTACGTACTTCAGATCAACTGAAATCATCTAAAAATACATACTCTTTTAACATCTATAAATGATTCGCACTTCTCGACGCCCTATCCACAGGACACTGTCTGCAAAGTCTCTAACACATACAAAATACCATGACATAAGTACTTTGACCCGGCAACACTCCGAACTGAGATGGAGCTCGCCAATCCCGCTGGAACACCTTTAACAAAGTCTTCTACTCATCTGGGTGTACCTGCGTGGCATGAAACGCAGCCCCCGAAGAAAGGGGGTCAGTACGGAATATGTTCTGAATATGTAAAGCAGTAACAAATCGTAACCATAGCTTAATTTAGGAGAGAAGAAATCACAATCAAACTCAATACCTGCAGCCTTCGCTAGAAGAAGCATAAATGTATACACGAGGTCTCAAAACGATCCTTAAGTAAATAATGCAAACAAACACACAATCTTCAAGCAAATGATGCAATCTAACACACGTGTCGCTTCCGACATGCTAACCAAATAGTCCCTTCGGACGGCCTCTTCCGGCATAGCAATGATGGCCCCTTCGGGCAGCCGCTTCCGACTTGATAACAATGATGGTCCCTTCGGGCAGCCGCTTCCGGCATAATAATAATGATGGCCCCTTCGGGCAGCCGCTTCCGGCATAATAATAATAATAATGATGGCCCCTTCGGGCATGCTGCTTCCGGCATAATAATAATGATGGCCCCTTCGGGCATGCCGCTTCCGGCATAATAATAATGATGATGTCGTGCATGTATGTAAATATGCAAATGCATGAAAATCTTTGAAAACCATCGAAAGACTCCCTTCGGAGCAACTTTAGTTTCAAACGGGAACTTCTTCCCTTTCTCTTAGTCACGTCTTGAAATCATCCAATAGCTTAGGTTCGAAAATCTCGCACCCCCTTCGGAGTGGTTTTGAAAATCTAAATAGTAAAATCTCGCACCCCCTTCGGAGTGGTTTCTAAAGTCTAAATAGTAAAATCTCGCACCCCCTTCGGAGTGGTTTTGAAAATCTAACTTTATGTTTCCTTTAGTATAAAACTGATTTTTTTTCTCGAAATTATTAGTAAAACAATATGCACAACTCAATTGGCATAACATAAACTGAGGCCATATGTTATATAGCACGCTCAGACATAAGCTGAGGCCATAGCACACTCAGGGATCAGCTGAGGCCATAGCACACCCGGACTTAAGCCGAGGCCATATGTGATATAGCACGCTCAGTCACGTCATGAAATCATTTAGAAAAAAAACTATTATGGACGTCATGTATGAAATCAAACCCTTTTCATTTGTCTCCTTCGAGACTCACAAACTTAAATGTAAAATGCATAGGTAAGAGAAAGACCTTATGAATGTCCCCTTCGGGATTTAGACGGCATTATGAAGTCGCACAACTTGAGGATGCCCTTTCGGGCTTAAGAGGTCAAAGAACTCAGGATATCCTACATCTAGGAATGGATTCATTATGGATATCGTACACTACGTTTCCAAAACAATCCTAGTTAGCATATGAAAGTTAGGAATGTTATTCATTATAGAAACCTCTACGAACATTTCCAAAACAATCCGAGACCATCCACGAAAGTTAGGGACATTACTACTTACAGAACTCTTTATGCTTTGCTCGTTATTCAATCATATGATAATCTCGACTATACTAAGCATACTCACATCAAGAAGTGAATAAGAATCATTAACAAGCTCGGAATCAAGAATAGAGTTACCCCAAGATAAGTATCACAGCTTACTTAGCTCTAGGATATGCCAAAAGAAAGAAAAGGTAAGCTTTACATACCTGTCCCACGTCCAATTAGCCACGCTTATTCGTCCAAACTTGCTAGTATACATTCAAGAGAATTGACATAATCATTAGACTCATCGACATATGCTTGTCTCAGTCCTTCAAATGAATTCATTTATATTCTGCCGAAATTTCGACAGCATTACCCCTGTAAATACACCATCCCCGAGAATCTAACTCGGCCAATTTATCAACAACAAATCCGAGAATTCAACTCGGCCAAATTATCAACAACAATACCAACAATCATATCTCCAACTTCAACAATTATTTCAAATGCATTCTAACACTAGCAATCCTTTTTACACAATTCGACGGCATTCCTTTTATATTCAATTCAACCACACATAGTCAAGCTAACATCAATGATTTCACATTCAAGTATTAATCCGGAATCATTCTAACATGATTCAAGAACACTTCAAATAATCCACATAATATTCCAAACAACCCAATCAACATACTACTTCACCCGAAACCTTCCAAATTCAACAAGAACAATAACAACCTATTTCCTTCTTTCAAATTCATAAACTACACCAACAATCTACATTAGCAACTTTATTCTCATAATTACAAGAAATCATACTAAAATCACATTAACTTCTACAACACCCACAAACAATTTCAATGCCAACTTGAACCATTAAATCTTCATTTGCATCATAGAATCCATAACAACAACAATTAAAGACACTAAATAAAATTAGTTCATCACTTCTTACCAACACACCTCTATTCGGCCACCCACATAACATCCATATTCCATGAATTTCATCCACTTTTATATACTATAGCATACATAATCATCCATAACATATAAGAAGAGGATTAATCCTTACCTTTTTCCTTTGACTTCTCACTTAGCTAGGATTTGTAGCTTGCAATTTTCTAGTATGGATTATTAATCGAAGCTCGGATAAACGCATGGATGTGATTCTAGTATGGTCTTGCGGTGGATTCAAGGTAGATATTGAAGATATCTCTGTTTTAACAAGAATAAGGTATGAATATCCTATTATTAATGTTAATTTTGGTTTATTTACGGGGATAAAGCTGTTAAATAATTGTGTAGCAAGTTGGTTAGTTATGGAAGTTGGAAAACAGCGTGTGGCCTGTTTTATGGTACATATTGGTGTTGGAAATGATTTTATTGATGTGGGTATTTTTCTTGTTGTTGTTGGTTGTTGGATTGTGATTTCGGGCTAGGCATATAAACAGGGGAGGTGCTGCCCAAATTTCGGCAGATTCTAAAGGGCGTTTAATTAAAGGCTTAAGACAAGTGTATGATGGTGAGCCTAATAATAGTATGAACGATTTTATATGTAGATTACAAATTAGGAGATAAGTGGGAAGGTCAAGGAGCAAGGTTCTAGATATGTTAAGGCTAAACCCTTTCTTTCTAAAGGCATGATTCCTTATTATAAACCTTTGTACTATATCCATAACATCGTTGTTTCCACAAATGCTAGACGCCTATGAATCTCATGATATTATTGAGATCATTCATGACCTTTGAAATTATTCATTGTGATTGATCTCACCTTATGATATATGTTCCTTCAAGGTGAGATATAGTGATGATGATAGTTCCATAGTAATAACAATCCAATGAGTTTAGGAATGTGTCTTAAGGAATGTTTTGTGGGACATGAATAGAGTGCTACCGAAGGATCCCTAATGAGGTATTTGATACTAGAAAAGAGACTTATGATGTATCTCAGGATTTGGCTAATGTTTAGTTAAGCGGGAAGAAGTCTTAAGGGCCTAGAAAAATGCTTATGAGTTTTATATGACAATATAAGCGTTGACGGAAAATGGATGGTCACGAGAAGAGCTTAGAAGTGAATAGATAAGGAATGAGTACTAGAATTATATAAAGGGATTCTATATGAGAGACTGGATCGGGCTGCACAATATGCAGCACATATATCTATATGTTATGGCCCAGAGATGTGTTATAAGTCTCATGTGATTATGTGGATATTAGCGAATAAATGGCGGCTATGAGAAGTGCATAGAGGTTACTCGTAGGGGTTTGATCATGATGTTGATTATAATTACCACTAGTCTACGACCAGTCGGGCAGATGATACCACCGGGCTAGGTCCGGTTGGGCAGGTATGTATTTACCACTGGTCTACGACCAGTTGGGCAGTATGTATTTACCACTGGTCTACGACCAGTTGGGAAGTTATGTATTTATCACCATGCTACGGCTGGTTGGGCAGATAGGTATGTATATATTTACCACTGGACTGCAGCCAGTCAGGCAGTTACCACCGTGCTACGGCCGGTCGGGCAGTTACCGCTGATCAGTCGGGCAGTTGCGCTATACCATCGGGCGATAATCGGACGGGCGCCACCGAGCTGCAGTCGGACGGGCACTTACCACTGATTAGTTAGGCAGTTAGTATAGGATGATTAGTAACATAAAGGCACAATACTGTACATAGATATGGTTAAACATGCGAGAGTATAGAGAGAGACATGTATCATATATGCATCGGGTTGCACGCCGCAACACATAGTTAGATAACGTTTGATGATAAGGTAACCAGGACTATGGTAGGGTATACAGACCTAGTAAAGATCGCAAGAGGATGAAGAGGTATGTATACACATGCTAGATTTCCATTGGTAGTTCAGAGATGCCAGGTTGATTCTTATTCTTCTCATCTTTAGTATATGGCTATTTTGTTTCACTTTCTGCCTTGCATACTCAGTACATTACTCGTACTGACGTCCCTTTGTTGGGGGCGCTGCGTTTCATGCCCGCAGGTCTTGAGATACAACTTGAAGGATCTTTCAGTAAGGATACCAGCTCAGCAGGCAGAGTCGTGGCGCTCCACTTGCTTTGGAGTTGCCCTGTGAGTCAGCATGGCTGCATATGCATCTGCATGAGTATGGCGGGGCCCTGTTCCGGCCATTTTATGTCATGTATTCCTGGAGAGGCTCGTAGACAGATATGCACAGTTAGATATCTTATAATTATCACGACCTGTACTATGTTGTATCATTATTATAGATAGCCTTACCGGCACATGCACTCGAGATTAGTTCGAAGACGTAAGTATGTTATCTTTTTGGCTTGTGTCCCTATGGCTTGTAGTACCTTGGTCTTATGTTGTCTTTCGAGATACAGAAAATGTGAGTTACAGTTGGTTCGCTCGGTTGCCGTAGGGTGCCGAGTGCCAGTCACGCTTTACCAAAGTTGGGGTGTGACACCACTGACTTGAGCCACAATTAAAACTTTGAGAATTTTGCAAAAGGTTTGTGATCCTTAAGTGTCTGCAACAATATTCTGAGATGTTTTGCATGATCAGCCTCACTATGGGAATATATGTTACACCTCGGAAAATCTTACATTGATGCACAAGTGAATGGGCTAGTGAGGATTACGAGTATACGGTATCTCCATAAGTAAGAAATGACATTCGATGACCCTAGTTAAGAATTTAAAGATGTTAGAGATAGGGGAAGAAAGTTGGCCAAGATAAGGAAAGGCATACGATAGGTATCGGAAAGGAAATACGAGTAACAAGATAACGAGGCTTTAATGATGTCTTGGAGAAGAGTGATAACGTCCCTTAGATTTGTATTGAAGTGTTGAACAAGTGTTAAGAAGGTTCCACAAGGATTGGAGATCAAACGAGTTGACGAAACGAGCTTCGGAATCACTGGGGATTATACGGCCAAACATACTGGCCGTATAAATTATACGGTCCGTATGTTGGGACCGTAGAATCAGCCTAGAATGGCATGACTTTCTGGGCCAAACGTACGGCCCGTATAATTTGTACGGACCGTATGTTTGTCTGTATATACAGTCGGGACTGAAATGGTTCATTAAATAAAGGGACCAAGTCTTATTTCATTTCACTTCCATATCAAACCCCTTTTCTCTAAAACATCTCTATACATTTGTTCCACAAGAATTCAAGGGTTATTAGTGATCAACAACATAAATCAAGTGAATCAAGTGTAAGAAAAACCATTAAAGATCATTCAAGTCAAGAAATCTCATTGGAGATGGACTAGGGTTTTTGCTCAAGTGGAGTATTACCAACCAAGTCTTGTTCGTACAATATCCAAGGTAAGATTTATGGTATTCCTATGTTGTTTACAGTATTTGAGAGTTGAAATACTTGGATTGTAGAAGGGTATTGAAAAATGGGTCATGAATGTGGAATAGTGCCATTTTGAGTAATAGTTTGAATTGAGTCATGATTCTTGATGTGTTGTGACATAAACATGTTATAAATGACATTGAGAACATAGGATAGGAAATGTATGTGAATGAACGTAGTCGTGTGTTATGACCATGGATATGGGTAATTGAAAGTAAATGGAGAAATGTGGATAATGTGGATGGATAATGACTATTGTTATAGTATTGTGAATCTATTATTGATGTTTGGGCGTTGATATATGCTATGGAGGAATGTCGTATAAATAAAGGAGATGCTGTCCGATTTTCACTAGTTCTAGTCGTATATGCTAGCTATCGATTTCTAATGATAGTATGACTTTAATGAATGAAGAAACGTGAGCGTTGAATGAGAACGTACAAGTGGTAAATAGTTAAACGGAAAGGTATGTAAAGCTAACCCTTCTTTCATAAGGCATGGTTCTTTGGCCAAACATCTACATCTCTATAAGCCTATGATGTCCTTCAAACGACTTGATCTTCCGAGCTAGTAAGCTCACGATTCTTGATATGCTACGATTGTACTAAGTTCCTCATATGACGAGTAAGCCTATAAAGATAGATGTAATGAATGACGATAATAGTGATAATGACATTGATGACGACTATAATGGTAACAACGATGACGATAACGATGACGATAATGATAGTAATGATACTAGTAAGATGCTTATGAGCTATTATGTATGTGTAACTATGTATGACTATTATGGAACCTCGAGCTTATAAGGCCGGGTAGAGTATATATATATGATTACGTAACGCGCGCACACCTCTGCAGATGGTACGGATAACCCTGAAGCCTTGGTAGGGCCAGGTATGTGTAACCTTGAGCCTTGGTTGGCCAAGTATGTATGAAACACCGATCCTTCATGGTCGGGTATGTTATGCAAATGCTATGTATATGATATGATTATGTGCTTATGACGATGATATTACTATCTCCCATCCTATGCTATTTCTTTTGTTGTATATTATGCTTCTATGTCAATATTGATCATGCTTTACATACTCAGTACATTCTTCGTACTGACGTACTTTGTTTTGTGGACGTTGCATCATGCCTGTAGGTGAACAGGGAGACAAACTTGATCCATAGCTACATTCTCAGGGACTACATAGCAGAGCTCCATTTCATTCGGAGCTATAGCTTTTGGGTACTTAATCTTTTGTGTACATAATTGTGGGCATAGCGGGGTCCTGTCCCGCCTATATGATATGTTATACTATCCTTAGAGGCTCGTAGACATGTGTATATGGTTAGGTATGTCTGGCCTTGTCGGCCTATATTTTGTATATGATTTTGTTAGCCTTCTCAGCTCATGTACATCGATGTGGCATAGATGTCAATGATGATATAAAGGCATTGTTATACAATGGGACTAGCATGATGAGTGAATAGAATTACATGTTTAATTATGTGGCTCGCCTAGATGTAAGTGTAAGTGTAAGCCAAGGGGTGCTCGGGTGGGCTAGCACCGGGTGCCCGTCGCGGCCCTTAGTCGGGTCGTGACAATATACTAGAATATCATCAATGAAGACAATGACGAATAAATTGAGTTAAGGCTTAAAGACCCTGTTCATAAGATCCATGAAAGTTGCTGGCACATTTGTCAACCCAAATGACATGACTAGAAATTCAAAATGACCATAACGAGTTCTGAAAGCGGTCTTCGGAATATCAACTTCCTTAATCATTAACTGATGGTAGCCTGATCTAAGATCAGTCTTGAAATAACATTGGGCACCCTGAGGTTGGTCGAATAAGTCATCTATTCTGGGAAGAGGGTACATGTTCTTAATGGTGACTTGGTTTAACTGGCGGTAGTCAATGCACATGCGTAAGAAACCATCTTTCTTTCGAACAAATAAGACTGTTGCGCCCGAAGGTGAGACACTTGGTCTAATAAATCCCTTGTGAAGAAGGTCTTTCAACTGGAATATTAATTCTATCAACTCGGCTAGAGCCATTCTGTATGGAGGACTAGATATCGGCTGGGTGTCGGGAAGTAGATCGATTCCAAAGTCAATCTCCCGGTCAGGGGGGACTCCGAGAAGATCTTCTGGGAAGACCTCTGGAAATTCATTAATGACTGGTACGAACTGGAGAGTTGGGTTTGGGCATCTGAATCCTTGACTCGAACTAAGTGGTAGATATAACCCTTGGAAATAATTTTTCAGGCTTTTAAATAGGAAATAAACCTACCCCTAGGTACCACTGAATTTCCTTCCACTCTATAACTGACTCATTAGGAAACTCGAATTTCACTACTTTGGTTCTACAACATACTGTGGTATAACATGAAGCCAACCAATCCATACCAATGATTACATCGAAGTCTACCATATCTACCTCTGCTCAGTCAGCTATAGTTCTACGGTGATAGATTAAAACTGGGCAACCCTTATAAATACGCCGAGCTATGACTGACTCACTCACTGGGTGGACACCTCAAAAGGTTCATGCAATTTTTCTAGTTCAATCCAAATTTTTTTAGCAATAAATGGGTTTACATAATGTTACACCTCGTGGGTTTGTACGTTGAGATTCATTAGGATTTAGTTGTTCAACTATAGACACTAGAGTTATTTTCTAAGGTATATGAGATTATATGTGCCTATATTATGGCTATGAGGGTTTAAGTTCATGTAATAGGTTATGGAAGGATTGGAAGACAAGTGAATTAAGGAAATTAAGTGTTGGAACTTTGGAGAAAAGATGGGCAAGGTTTGTACGATAATTTTGGTCTAACTTGAGAAAGGAATACCTCCTAGTATATTAGGAGTTTTGAAGCGAAACAAAAGCCTAAATTGAAGTTCGGGAAGTCTAGTTTCCAACGCAACAAACCGCACATCGATCCGACATCGGATCAAACGTTATGATTATTTCAAGACGGACTGCCAGAGCAGGGATTAACCCTGTGTGAACGGGCCTGGAGGTGGCACGAACGTGAAAACGAGCAGGGCCCGCGATGAGTAAATTTTAGGTCGGTGCAAAACGACTCTAAAACATTATAAAAGGGGGAATACCCCTTATGTTCACCCAAACCACCCCTCCAAAACATCCCTAACTCTCTGGAAGCTTCACCCAATTTCCACCCATAAAATTTAGCCCAAATCATGTGAAATCTCAGGATTTAGGTTTAAATAGCGTATAGTTGTGATTATAGTTTTTTGTTACGGTGAATCTTGGCTTGGATTCAAGGCGGATATTGAAGATATTGCTGTCCTAGTAAGAAAAAGGTATGAATCTCTCCTTATTGATATTGATTTAGGTTTATTTACAGAGATACAGCTATTAAATGGTCCTATAATGAATTTGTTAGTTGAGAAATTGAATAAAATTCGTGCGGGATGTTTTATGGAGTATTTTGGTATTAATGATGATGTTGATGATGTTAGTATTGTTTGTGCTATTGTTGGGTATGGTGTTGTGATTTCAGGCTAGGGATATAAACAGGGGAGATGTTGCTCGAATTTCGGCAGATTCTAAAGGATTTAATTTAAAGGGTTAAGATAAACATATGACGATAAGCCTAACAATAGTATGAATTCTCTTGAATGTAGATTTGCGTGCTTGCAAGAATAAGCGTTAAGTAGTTAAGGAGACCCAAATGGTATGGTAGGGCTAGTCCCTTTCTTTCTAAGGCATGACACTTTTCTTCTGAATCCATACATGCTTTCCATAACGTCCTTATTTCCAAAAAGCTAGAAGTTCATGATTCTCCAAGTTCTTATGAGGCCAAGGATAGACGTTTTCTATGATGATAATGATGATGATGATTCCATTCTAGAGATTCCAAAGTTTATGGTTTTGATGCTATTATGAGATTGTTGAGCTTATTTCATGACTTTCTTGATTTTATTTAATGTTGTTGATCTCACCTTATGATAATATTTCCTTCAAGGTGAGATGTAGCAATGATGATTGTTCCATAATATAAATCGGAGGCTACTGATGTCACACCCTCATCTTGATAGGGCATGATAGGCACCCGACTCTCATCAGAGTCGAGCGAACCCTTAAACGTTCGCTTTACCAAAACCTGTCATTTCAAAAACTTTTAAAAACATGGAACTTTTCCAAATAAAGATCATTGTCTTTATACAGATTGTGAAAACTTTCAATTAATTACGTACTTCAGATCAACTGAAATCATCTAAAAATACATACTCTTTTAACATCTATAAATGATTCGCACTTCTCGATGCCCTATCCACAGGACACTGTCTGCAAAGTCTCTAACACATACAAAATACCATGACATAAGTACTTTGACCCGGCAACACTCCGAACTGAGATGGAGCTCGCCAATCCCGCTGGAACACCTTTAACAAAGTCTTCTACTCATCTGGGTGTACCTGCGTGGCATGAAACGCAGCCCCCGAAGAAAGGGGGTCAGTACGGAATATGTTCTGAATATGTAAAGCAGTAACAAATCATAACCATAGCTTAATTTAGGAGAGAAGAAATCACAATCAAACTCAATACCTGCAGCCTTCGCTAGAAGAAGCATAAATGTATACACGAGGTCTCAAAACGATCCTTAAGTAAATAATGCAAACAAACACACAATCTTCAAGCAAATGATGCAATCTAACACACGTGTCGCTTCCGACATGCTAACCAAATAGTCCCTTCGGACGGCCTCTTCCGGCATAGCAATGATGGCCCCTTCGGGCAGCCGCTTCCGACTTGATAACAATGATGGCCCCTTCGGGCAGCCGCTTCCGGCATAATAATAATGATGGCCCCTTCGGGCAGCCGCTTCCGGCATAATAATAATAATAATGATGGCCCCTTCGGGCATGCTGCTTCCGGCATAATAATAATGATGGCCCCTTCGGGCATGCGGCTTCCGGCATAATAATAATGATGATGTCGTGCATGTATGTAAATATGCAAATGCATGAAAATCTTTGAAAACCATCGAAAGACTCCCTTCGGAGCAGCTTTAGTTTCAAACGGGAACTTCTTCCCTTTCTCTTAGTCACGTCTTGAAATCATCCAATAGCTTAGGTTCGAAAATCTCGCACCCCCTTCGGAGTGGTTTTGAAAATCTAAATAGTAAAATCTCGCACCCCCTTCGGAGTGGTTTCTAAAGTCTAAATAGTAAAATCTCGCACCCCCTTCGGAGTGGTTTTGAAAATCTAACTTTATGTTTCCTTTAGTATAAAACTTATTGTTTTTCTCGAAATTATTAGTAAAACCATATGCACAACTCAATTGGCATAACATAAACTGAGGCCATATGTTATATAGCACGCTCAGACATAAGCTGAGGCCATAGCACACGCAGGGATCAGCTGAGGCCATAGCACACCCGGACTTAAGCCGAGGCCATATGTGATATAGCACGCTCAGTCACGTCATGAAATCATTTAGAAAAAAAAACTATTATGGACGTCATGTATGAAATCAAACCCTTTTCATTTGTCTCCTTCGAGACTCACAAACTTAAATGTAAAATGCATAGGTAAGAGAAAGACCTTATGATTGTCCCCTTCGGGATTTAGACGGCATTATGAAGTAGCACAACTTGAGGATGCCCCTTCGGGCTTAAGAGGTCAAAGAACTCAGGATATCCTACATCTAGGAATGGATTCATTATGGATATCGTACACTACGTTTCCAAAACAATCGTAGTTAGCATATGAAAGTTAGGAATGTTATTCATTATAGAAACCTCTACGAACATTTCCAAAACAATCCGAGACCATCCACGAAAGTTAGGGACATTACTACTTACAGAACTCTTTAAAAGAGAACAAGAACTCTTTATGCTTTGCTCGTTATTCAATCATATGATAATCTAGACTATACTAAGAATACTCACATCAAGAAGTGAATAAGAATCATTAACAAGCTCGGAATCAAGAATAGAGTTACCCCAAGATAAGTATCACAGCTTACTTAGCTCTAGGACATGCCAAAAGAAAGAAAAGGTAAGCTTTACATACCTGTCCCACGTCCAATTAGCCACGCTTATTCGTCCAAACTTTCTAGTCTACATTCAAGAGAATTGACATAATCATTAGACTCATCGACATATGCTTGTCTCAGTCCTTCAAATGAATTCATTTATATTCTGCCGAAATTTTGACAGCATTACCCCTGTAAATACACCATCCCCGAGAATCTAACTCGGCCAATTTATCAACAACAAATCCGAGAATTCAACTCGGCCAAATTATCAACAACAATACCAACAATCATAGCTCCAACTTCAACAATTATTTCAAATGCATTCTAACACTAGCAATCCTTTTTACACAATTCGACGACATTCCTTTTATATTCAATTCAACCACACATAGTCAAGCTAACATCAATGATTTCACATTCAAGTATTAATCCGGAATCATTCTAACATGATTCAAGAACACTTCAAACAATCCACATAATATTCCAAACAACCCAATCAACATACTACTTCACCCGAAACCTTCCAAATTCAACAAGAACAATAACAACCTATTTCCTTCTTTCAAATTCATAAAATACACCAACAATCTACATTAGCAACTTTATTCTCATAATTACAAGAAATCATACTAAAATCACATTAACTTCTACAACACCCACAAACAATTTCAATGCCAACTTGAACCATTAAATCTTCATTTGCATCATAGAATCCATAACAACAACAATTAAAGACACTAAATAAAATTAGTTCATCACTTCTTACCAACACACCTCTATTCGGCCACCCACATAACATCCATATTCCATGAATTTCATCCACTTTTACGTACTACAGCATAGATAATCATCCATAACATATAAGAAGAGGATTAATCCTTGCCTTTTTCCTTTGACTTCTCACTTAGCTAGGATTTGTAGCTTGGAAGAATGAATACTTTACTTGCTCCAATGACTACTTCACTTTGTTAGGGACCCACCAATTAGTAGAAATGCTTGGAGAAAATATTTCTTTGGTTAAGATTTTTGGGACTCTTCTTCTCCTTTGCCATGGCCGAATGGCCCCTTTGGTTTTTGTCTCGCCAACTTTCTTGAGTCTTCTAAGGGATAAGAGATGATAAAATGAGTTCCATAAGTCATCTTTTGGACTATTTATTTAGCTTCCATGTGGGCTTTAGCCCACCCAACTTGGATGGCCCACTTGGCCTTTTCAAGACCATTATATATTTTTTTTTGTTTTGGAATCCATGAAAAATTATTTCTCCAATTTCCAAATTTACCCTTAGCCTTCCTCCATATTTTCTATGAGCCATCTTGCGAATTTCCCTTTTTGCCCCTAGCCTTTCCTAATATTTCCACATCAAAATTTTCATAAGCAACTTGTGTGCTAACAAGGTCAAAATATAGCCTTGTCCTTCAATTCCCGCAATTATCTTGAATTATCCGAATGCGCAAAAATACGGGATATAACAACTGACCATATGTCACTCCGATAGAGTTGTAGCTTTTAATTGGGTTCTCATGCATGCTTTGTATATATGTATGTATTTTCTCATACTGTAACTATATGGCCGGGCAGCACCACGACGGTGGGCGGCTTATGGATAATGATAATAACACCGTACCTATATGGCCGGGCAGCACCACTACGATGGGTGGCTTATGGATAATGGTAATAACACCGTGCCTATATGGCCGGGCAGCACCACTAGTGGGCGGCGTGAGATGGCTACCCCAGACGCAGGCTAATGATGATATTATGTTTTATATATATGAAAAATGTTTTTAAAAAGGCTAAGCATTCATGGTATCCGCTTTACGAGGCAATCAGATGTACAGGTTATATTTATCTCATGTTATGTTCCTTATCTCTTGTTATGTTGTTTTCATGCCTTACATACTCAGTATATTATTCGTATTGACGTCCTTTCTTGTGGACGCTGCATTCATGCCCGCAGGTTCAGGTAGCCAGACCGGCGATCCAGCCTAGTAGGTCTCCCACTCACCTGCAGTCCTTGTTGGTATGCTATTCTGACATGTATATATATATATATATGGGTATGACGGGGCCTTGTCCTGTCTTTTCTATAGTTCGTGTTCCATAGAGGTCTGTAGACAGTTGTCTGTAGTCGGGATATTATGTAGCCTTGTCGGCTCTTATTTTGGTTGTACAACATATGTAGTAGCCTAGTCGGCTTGCACTGTTATCCTCAACACGTGTTTATATATATGCTGGTTGTGAATTCTTCACGCACACACGACTTAGAATAGTTTAGTTAGAAGCTATATATGGGTCACAATGTTGCTCAGTGAGATACGAGTATGAGTTTAGGGGTGCTTGGTCAGTAGTGGTCGGTCACTCATCACGGCTCATCAGCTTGGGTCATGACAGAAGTGGTATCAGAGTAGTTCTGTCGTAGGGTTATCTACGAACCATGTCCAGTACAGTCTTGTTTATGGGTGCGGAGCACGCCACACTTATAAATAGGAGGCTGCGGGGTATTTAGGAACCATTGACCTTTCTTTCTAATCTTAGATCATGCGGTAGAGCCAGAGTCTAGGAAATATCGTTTTTTATCCTCTTTTCTTGTAGGTAAGTGCAGATTGATATAGATGAAGAGGTCGGCTCCTGATAGTATGGGTGCAAGGAAGGCCCTCAGGGTGGACTCCGGACCATAGGTACCAGGATAGATTAGGAGGAGTCTTAGTTACTCTATTGAGTCAGAACCTTCTGAGGATATGATTGAGATGACTCCCCCCAGAGCCTGTGACATCTATGGAGGAGGATCTATCAGAGGATAGCTATGAGACAGACCCGTCTGAGGGTTCGTATAAGACACCAGTGGAGCTCGAGGCTCCTAAGGCTGCACCAAATTTAGTCCCTCTAGTTTCTCCTATGATTGAGCATTACGTCAGAGCAGCCATGGATGTAAGTGTTAAGGAGTATTCTAGCCCTCTGTCTTAGGCTTCAGTTAATCAGGAGCAGCTAGAGTATTCATATCCTTCGGATTATGATCGGGGAGATGAGGAGGGTCAGACGAGTAAATGGTAGAAGGCTGATGAGAGAGATATTTCACTTTACAATCCCCAAGACCAGGACCAGGACAGGCCGACTACAGGTATATGGATCTTTTTATTGAAGTTCCTTATGTTATGTGAGATTATTACAATGTATCATCAAATAGTGGATAAATGAGAATTTTAAAGAAACCGATAACTGACGTATTTGCAGGTATTTGTGACTAAGACATTTCTGCTACCATTAGGGACCTCAGGACTAGGAATGAAAAGCAGCCGAGTGTGTTGACTTGTGGTTATGACAATTTTCTAGATATTGGGAGTTCCAAAGGTTACGATAGCATTTATCCAAGTAGAAAAGTAAGGGACTTTTCCAACCTTGGGGGAATGCATTGCAGTGTTTCATTTGGATTTCCCATTAGAACTTCAAATTGGTTTTTAAAAGCTATGTGATAAAAGACCACGCAGTAATAAAAAGGACGGATGTGATCTTTATAAGACGATTTACCTTGACTTTTCAGACAGATGTAGTGAAGGTCACTTGACAACAAAAAAATAAGAGCGATGTCGGCTTATGAATAGAAAGGGAGGAAGAGTATGTGTTCGAGTAGAGATCAGTCATTAAGTCTATACTGCAAGAGATTCATAATCAGGGCTTATAAAATATGTTAAGAAGCCCTACAGATTCAGACATACGAAAATATGAGGAACCAGAATAACCAGAGGAAAATTAGAAGCATATGAGCTTCGATTGGAATTTTAAATGATCGTGAGGTATGAGTCTGGCTAGCTAGGCAAAAAGAGTGAAGATGTGTTAAAGCCATAGATTCATGACAATTCTAAATAAGCAGTAGGATATTTCGTAAGTGAGGTGTTAATAAGCGATATAAACGATAACTCATGTGTGGCCATATTAAATAGTATGCGCGCCCGTATGACCGACCTTACAAGATGCTAAAGATATTGATTGAGCTGGGTATTGAAGTTAAGGTAGCCAGTGCTACAGGGCAAATTGATATTATTTTCTCCGAATGCTAAAGTTGGATAATCATGATGCAATAATATCAGGGAGAAGAAGAATATGTGTATATAAGAGTAAGGAGACTATGATGTCATGAGAAGAAGAGAAGTGTAAGTAAGGGAAATATGTTGCTAGTAAGGGTCAAGTAAGGTTTCCAAGAAAAGGGTTAAGGCGATGGTAGAGGTGAAGTGCCATCTGGATGAATTTCTAAAGTAAGCAAGCAGGAAGGACGGAGTATGGCAATATGTGATAAAGGACGAATGCGAAGATCTCAGAAATAGATCTTGATAAACAGGATTGTATAATAATGATAGGTATGGATATAACCTGAGAAAGAATAATCAGGTTTTATCAAGGGTGTCAAGGGATTTCTGACTCTTGAGGCACATCTGAAAGGGTAAATATGAAGCCATATTCATACGTTCACCTAGAAAGCGGGAAAAAGAAAAAAAAGCCCTCCCCCTAAAAGATGATTTTAGAAATAGAAGGAATTCATATTTCTAATAGAATACCCTATGAATTCCAAGGCTAATACTATAGAATTGCAAGTGGGGAAGAGCACTTTATGAGCGAGGGAAGTCAAGAAAGACCCTAAGGGAGAAGGTAAGAAAAGTTGACTAACGAATTGGTTAAAGGAAGTTGCGTAACCATCAAGGACAAGAGGAAGGATAATAAGCTAACCAGTCTGGCCAAGAGGCAAAGCATCGATAACATGAGATAAGAGTCTTGATAAGGAGTACAGAAATTTGATCATAAAGGAAATAGGATGAATGTACGAGGGATATGTGTAAATATGAACAAGTCATGGTATCGAAAGGGAAGATAAGAAAGGGACAAGGATCGACAAGATATTGGAATAATTATGATGCCTAACTATGGTACAACCACCTAGTAAAGAAAGACTACAGAACAGTATGAGTTGGGCAAATGAAAGAGCGGGTCGTGGGAAGTAGATGCGATAGCACATTGACTTATGATGGTATTAAAAAAAACAAAACAAGATTTGGTTGGCTAAAAGACAAGGTCTGTATAGGAGAGGGAACAAACAAAAATATTCAATTGAAAAGGGTAAATAGAGGAAATGAGTATTTAAGGACTTCGAATATATGTACGACTAATAAGCCCAAACAAGTAAGGTATGCCAGATCATACGGAAGATTTATCAGGTAAGAATCAAGTAAAGGCCAAGAGTCCAAGAAGAATTTCAATGGAAGTAATGAAGGGATGATGCATCGGATTGGAATAAAGTTAGCGACAGTAAAACCACATGGGACAAACAAAATAATAGTTCCACTAGATATCCATGATTAAAAAACTATAGATAGAGAAAAGAGCGAAACGATTTAAGTTCACTGCATAGTAAGGAACCTGGTTCACATTTCGGCAAATTTCCAAATTTATCCCTAAATTATCACCCGAACTAGGGATTAACAACTTCAAGGATAAATTGAAAGAAGAGAATCATTGAAGAAGAGATTCACGATATTCTTGATGTAAGTACAAGAATTGCCGATAGCCAGACCGAGCGTAAGAAGCCTTATTAAAAGAAAAAAAATGAATCAAGTCAAGTGTATGGATGGAAGGAATTGAATTTGCGACAAAGGCGGTGGTTGGAGCTATTGAAAGATTATGATGTGAGTATCTTAGATTATCCGGGAAAGGTGAATACAGTAGCTGATGCTCTTAGCCGCATATCCATGGGAAGTTTATGTAATGTTTAGCCGGAGAAGAAGGAGTTAACTCGAGAGCTTCCACAACTAGCCAGCATAGGAGTTCGCTTAATGGACTCAGGCAGTGCAGGAGTTACTTTCGAGAAACCAGTTGTTTCATCCTTCATAAATGAGGTAAAGAAGCGCCAATATGAGGACCCCATGTTAGTCCATTATAGAGATGCACTTCCTCTGAAGAAGAAGTCACCATTTGAGGTTGCTGCAGATGGAGTCCTGAGGTATCAAGACAGATTAGATGTTCCTGATGTTGCGAGGTTACATCGATAGATTCTGGAGGAAGCTCATTATTCCCGTTATTCTGTTCATCCGAGAGAAACGAAGATGTATCATGACATTATGTGGATTCATTAGTGGGATAGAATAAATAAAGGTATAGCCGAGTTCGTAACCCATTGCCCTAACTATCAGCAAGTAAAGATCGAGCATAAGAAAGAAAGAAGGATCTAATATGATGACACTTGAAGTTAATGGACTAAGATGAGAAGTTAGGGAAATAGACACCATGAGCTAGTTGCGTGGATACGAAGTTCCAACATTGGATACTGATTGGGAAGGTATACGAGTACTTAATAGTAGCAGCTTACGATGAGAAAGAATGAACGAGTATGATTGTCTAGAAGAGAAGAGCTTATGGGTGGTATGAGAATTTCAGGCATAAAATATTTAAGATGTAAAGTAAGTAAGGTCGCGTTGCAAGTAAATGAAGTAAGATGGATCTAAATGAGGAACTAAAGGTTAGAGATGATGGTCAAGAGGATAATGAGGAATAAATTTGGGTAAGACAGTTTTGTGGCATTAATCAAAATAAGCATGGATCTGGAACTGAAATGGATGTTACAATTGTAAAGGATCATATAAGCTATCTATGGAATTGTCCGATTAAGATACTCAGCTCTCTACGGGCGCCTGGAGATTAGTACATTCAGAGAGACCTGAAGAATATAGGTCATCCCAGTAAAGCCCTCCACTTTGAGATAGATAAGCGGATAGAGCTCATTCTCAAACTTCCCAAGATATACTAGGAACATATATGCTAGACCATTAAGCAAGTTAGAATGACCTATAGGGTGGCTTGGAATTTACATACCCAGATGGTCCTATGCAGCTTTGTAAGAATGGGATAGTATCAAATTGTTAAAATATGGAAATTTCATTTTGAAGAAATTTATGAGGATTATTAAGGGACTCTATAGGAATATATGAAAGATGATCTAGAGAGCTCAATAGATTTATCCTCAGAATTGAAATCTGCATATTCGGACTTTTACACATTCATGCTCCACAAGTGTATTGATAAATTCCCCACAGTTGTACCCAGTAACGAAATTCGAATTACAGAACAGTTATCGTATGAGAAGTTCCAACTAGCCTCCCAAATAGCTTCGAGTTAATGAATTAAGAACTAGAAATGTAAGCTTGATGAAGGTATTATGAAAGGATGCGAAGGTAAAAGAGATGACTTAGAAAACAAAGGAAGACATGAAGTTCAGGTATCCACATTTGTTTTCGCTCCCAGAAGAGCTTCAGGCAGAGACACCAATGTCCTCAGGTATGCGATGCTTCTTTGAATGAGTTCTTGGTCGTGTGTGGCCAATATAGATATTGACATTATAGCCATGTGAGGCACTGTATATTTTGAGTTGTTGTGACAGGACGGTAGTGGTACAATTACAGGGGAAACTCTGGCGAAATATTCGTAGAATTCCTAAGAGCTTAACATTCGAGGACGAATATTTCTAAGGGGGGAGGAATGTTACACCTCGTGGGTTTGTACGTTGAGATTCGGTAGGCGTTAGTTGTTCAACTGTAGACACTAGAGTTATTTTCTAAGGTATATAAGATTATATGCGCCTATCTTAGGGCTCTGAGGGTTTAAGTTCATGTAATAGGTTATGGAAGGATTGGAAGACAAGTGAATTAAGGAAATTAAGTTTTGGAACTTTGGAGAAACGATTGGCAAGGTTTGTACGATAATTTTTGTATAATTTGAGAAAGGAATAACTCCTATTATATTAGGAGTTTTGAAGCGAAACAAAAGCCTAAATTAAAGTTCGGGAAGTCTAGTTTCCAACGCAACAAACTGCGCGTCGATCCGACATCGGAATCAAACGTTA